>NC_057794.1:476431838-476541838 GCF_018294505.1 Triticum aestivum
TGTGTGCGCGCGGTAGGCACAGAGGCACAACTAGCGAGTGTGTGTGTGTGCATGTGTTTGAGAGAGAAGCCAGTAGAAAGATTAGTATCAAGATTGAGGTGTCACCCTACCCCTTCGGTGTTGGGAAGTGTGTGTGTGTGTGTGCGTGTGTGTGTGTGTGTGTTTGAGAGAGACGCCAGTAGATAGATTAGTATCAAGATCGAGGTGTCACCCTACCCCTTCGGTGTCGGGAAGTGGGTGTGTGTGGGTGTGGGTGTGGGGGGGTGTCAGTGACACTTAGATATAGGGAGAAGGAGTTTGTGTGATACATATTGAGGGAGTCCTGGATTAGGGGGCGTTCGGATAGCCGGACTATACCTTCAGCCGGACTCCTGGACTATGAAGATACAAGATTGAAGACTTCGTCCCGTGTTCGGAAAGGACTTTCCTTGGCGTGGAAGGCAAGCTTGGCGATACGGATATGAAGATCTCCTACCATTGTAACCGACTTTGTGTAACCCTGACCCTATCCAGTGTCTATATAAACTGAAGGGTTTTAGTCCGTAGGACAACATACACATCAACAATCATACCATAGGCTAGCTTCTAGGGTTTAGCCTCTTTGATCTCGTGGTAGATCTACTCTTGTACTACCCATATCATCAATATCAATCAAGCAGGACGTAGGGTTTTACCTCCATCAAGAGGGCCCGAACCTGGGTAAAACATCGTGTCCCCTGCCTCCTTTTACCATCCGGCCTAGACGCACAGTTCGGGACCCCCTACCCGAGATCCGCCGGTTTTGACACCGGCATTGGTGCTTTCATTGAGAGTTCCTCTATGTCGTCGCCATCAGGCTCGATGGCTCCTACGATCATCGATAGCGATGCAATCCAGGGTGAGACCTTCCTCCCCGGACAGATCTTCGTCTTTGGCGGCTTCACACTGCGGGCCAATTCGCTTGGCCGTCTGGAGCAGATCGAAAGCTACGCCCCTGGCCGTCAGGTTAGATTTGGAAGTTTAAACTACACGGCTGACATCCGCGGGGACTTGATCTTCGACGGATTCGAGCCACTGCCGAGCGCGCCGCACTGTCATGACGAGCATGATCTAGCTCTGCCGCTGAACAGTGCCCTGGAGGCCGCACCCGCATCGGGTCCGACCCTTAATTCGGAGCCAACCGCGCCGATCGAGGATGGGTGGTTGGACGCCGCCTCGGGGGCTGCGATCCCAACGGCGATTGAGCCGAACACCAGCCCCGCACTCCGCGAGACTCGTGACTCCAAGGAGCCGGACTCCTCTCCGGACCCCGAACCCTCCGCGCCCCTGCCGATCGAATCCGATTGGGCGCCGATCATGGAGTTTACTGCCGCGAACATCTTCCATCACTCGCCTTTCGGCGATATTCTGAAGACACTAAAGTCTCTCTCTTTATCAGGAGAGCCCTGGCCGAACTACGGTCAGCGAGGTTGGGGTACGGACGATGAAGAAATTCAAAGCCCGCCCACCACCCACTTTGTAGCCACTGTCGATGATTTAACCGACATGCTCGACCTCGACTCCGAAGACATCGACAGTATGGACACCGATGAAGGAGACGATGAAGAACCAGTGCCTATTGGGCCCTGGAACGCCACCTCGTCATATGACGTATGCATGGTGGACGCACCAAAAGATGACGACGAGGAGCGGAAGGACGCACCGAAGGCTTGTTCCCTCGAAAAGCAATCAAAGCGGCGACGCAAGCGCCGCCCCAAATCCCGCCTCGACAGGAATAGCGATCACACAGACCCAGCGCTGGAGTAGGGCGAACCGCTGCCGCACAACGGCAATCCGGATAATCAAGCCGAACAAACAAATCCTATCAAGAATAATGGTCCGGACGATATAATGCCGGACAGGTACCCGAAGCAGCAGACTGCCCGTAAAAGGCTTGTTGCCACCGCGAGGAGTCTGAAAAAACAGAAGCAAAGGCTCAAGGCCGCGCAAGACACACTCCAAATCATATGGAGTAAAATACTCAACACAGCAGCAAGGTATGGCGACAATCGCCCCTACAAAAGCTACCCAAAGCGGAAGCTGCTACCCGAATTCGATGAGGAGGCCTCAGACCCCCCACAACCAAATGTCAAAGCAGCCAGCTGGTCAGATAGACGACCCCTCTACCAACACAGAGCGGCATACAACGCTGCTCACCATACAACACGCAACCAATGCGAGGGCTCGCACCCAAAGGACAGTGCAACAAGATCCATCTATGGACCACGCAAGCGCGCCCCAGCATACAGTGCAACACAACAAACATCCGAACAACGCGGTACGCCCAGCTACAGGGGTGCCGCACACCCCCTATGTTTCACCGATGAGGTGCTGGACCACGAATTTCCAGAGGGATTCGAGCCCGTAAACATAGAGGCATACGACGGAACAACAGACCCTGGGGTATGGATTGAGGACTATATCCTTCATATTCATATGGCTCGAGGAGATGATCTCCACGCCATCAAGTACCTACCCCTCAAGCTCAAAGGGCCAGCTCGTCACTAGCTCAAAGGCCTCCCTGAAAGCTCCATTGGAAGTTGGGAAGAGCTCGAAGACGCCTTTCGGGCAAATTTTCAAGGGAAGTATGTCCGACCTCCGGATGCGGACGATTTGAGTCATATAACTCAACATCCCGGAGAGTCAGCCCGAAAGCTTTGGAACAGGTTTCTTACTAAAAAGAACCATATTGTCGACTGTCCGAACGCCGAAGCCTTAGCAGCTTTCAAGCATAGCGTCCGTGACGAATGGCTCGCCAGACACCTCGCCCAAAATAAGCCGAGAATGATGGCTGCATTAACAAACCTCATGACCCGCTTTTGCGCGGGGGAGGACAGCTAGCTAGCCAGATGCAGCACTAGCGACCCCAGTACATCTGAAGTTAGAGATGGAAACGGGAAATCATGGTGCAACAGCAATAACAAACGCCAGAATAAAGAAGACAACATGAAGGGCACGACAGTAAATGCCGGATTCAAAAGCTCTCGGCCAGGCCAAAAGCCGCCCCCTAAAGGCACCAGGGACGAACTGTCCAGCCTCAATAAAATTCTGGACCAAGTATGTCAGATTCATAGTACCCCTGGTAAACCTGCTAATCATACCCACAGAGAATGTTGGGTCTTCAAGCAGTCCGGCAAGCTCAACGCCGTACACAAGGGGGAGGATACACCAAGTGAAGACGAGGACGAGACCCCCAAGCAAGACACGGGGGAAGAAAAGCAATTTCCACCAGAAGTCAAAATAGTAAACATGTTACACGCAATCAAGGGAAAAAACAATGCGGCACTCCCAGGAAAGTATACCCAAGTGCCTATCACCACGAAGTCCTGCCACCGGTCTTCTCAACCGATCACTTTCGACCATCGCGATTACTCAGCAAGTATCCGACACGCAGGATGGGCTGCCCTGGTATTAGACCCAGTAATTGGCGGATATCACTTCACAAAGGTCTTGATGGACGGCGGCAGTAGCCTAAACCTAATATATCAGGATACAATCCGCGGGATGGGGCTAGACCCAACACAAATTCGCCATAGCAATACTACCTTTAAAGGAGTAACGCCATGCCCAGGGGCTCGTTGTACGGGCTCCCTCCTACTACAAGTTACATTCGGCTCCCCCGATAACTTCCGTCGCGAGCATTTAACTTTCCACATCGCTCCATTTCAAAGTGGCTATCAAGCACTACTCGGACGCGAAGCTTTCGCTCGCTTTAATGCAATACCACACTACGCCTCCCTCACACTCAAGATGCCCGGTCCACGTGGCATCATTACAATACACGGAAATATCAAGCGATCTCTGCGCGCCGAAGAGAGTGAGGCTGCCTTGACCGCCGCACACTAAAGGCGCCCGGACAAACGAAAACATCCAATAGGTCGTAAAGACCTCAGATACAACTAATCAAGTCCGGCGCCGCTATTTATACGGAAATAAGTGGTCACACCCCTATTTGTCAATACAAGGGGCTCAACGCGCGCAGACAAGTGGCAATTTCTTATCATCTTGAATTATACATGGTTTCTTTAAAAACTATCCTTTTGCACGACAACTTTTTCACTTAACTTCCTCTCTTTTATAGACGATCATCGTGCTACACCCGTCCAGGATATGGCACAACGGAGACACAGGCGCAAACGTGCAGCAGGGACCCACTCCAAGGATTCTTTTTAGATTAAGACCCTGCGTAAACCTTTTTTACTGTCTCTTGTTGATACATATCCACCGTTAAGAAGGATGCTGACGTCTTGGCATGTGGCCACGCCAGAACAATGCACGTACCTGGACACACGGGGCTTCTTACAAAGGCCACTATTTAGGCCCGGTTTATACCACAAAGACCGAATACCTTAGGGAGTATTCGGCGTCGCGAGTTTGGCCCTATATGCATCAGCTCCGAATCATTGTCTTTGGTCAAATGTTGGGTTTGCCCAGCTCCTGTATTTTGGTGCCGTACGTTCTGCCTTGCCGGCTAAGGTAGCACCAGGAGAACTGTTGCGATTGTGCCCTGGTTCATCCGGACGAGCACCTCAGTAGAGAAAGCCGAAAACTGACTGTCATGATATAGCGTGAGACTGGTCAACCACTCGATGACCTGTGGGAATGTTAGAATTCCTCCGCCTTAACGAAGGGCCGTTTCCCGGCCAGGCATGTACGTACCCCGAGATCGGGAGAGTGTGGAGCCACCAGGGGCTATCTAGTAGCCCCACTGTCAAACTCCTATGGCTAAGTGAAAGTGCTAAAGCATTATAGTCCGGTTGCCTCGCTCGCTCCGCTATCACCTCCTTAATAGGACCAAGACATTGGGTTAAGTGTGAATGCGTGTTTTTGCGAGCACCTCCGCATCATATGCGTGAGGGTTGAAGCCGATGGCTGCAATCTTTTAGGTTATACACATGTATACATAAATGGCCGCCCAGGAGGCATCATATTACTTTCAGGCAAAAGTATAAAAATAGCCTTATAAAATTTATAAAAGCATTTCGCTTACAATGAGATTACATATCACTCAAACATAATATTTTTTGAGCACTAGGTCTCTATCAAACGGGCACCCTCAAGAAGCTCTTCAAAGTAGTGCTCGGCAGCCTTTCGACCTATAGCCGAATCCCGCACTGCAACATTGGTAGCATCCATCTCCGCCCAATATGCCTTAACACGGGCAAAGGCCATCCGTGCGCCCTCTATGCATGCCGACCTCCTCATCGCATCAATGCGCGGCACCACGTCAAGGACCCGCTGCACCAAGCTGAAATAGCTATTTGGTTTTGGCCTTCCCGGCCATAGCTGATCCACAACAGACCTCATAGAGAGTCCGGACAACCTATTTAGTTCGGCCCATTCGGCTAATTGGTCAGTCAATGAAAGTGGACGCTCGGGAGAATGGAATTGTCTCCAAAACAGCTGGTCTACTCCATGGTCCGTCTGACCCTGGAAGTACTTGGCCGCATCGGCAACGCTCACCGCCAAATCCATATACACATCCTCCGAACTCCATAGCTGATCCAGAGGGGCATACCGTGGATCTCTGAATTTCCTCCGCAACATAAAGAATTTCCCAGCTACAATATCCCCGGCTTCCCGCAGCTCCTCCTTCTTTGCCCTCATAGCAGAGCGGAGATCCTTTTTCGTCGTAGCAGCCTTCTCAAGGTCCGATGCCTTCGCTTGGTTTTCCTTTTTAAGAACCCGGCAACGGTCGGTAGCGGCTTTTAATTCTATAGCCATCTTGGCCATCTTGTCTCGGGTCTCGCCATGCGCGGCCTTCTCGGCTTGCAACTCTTCGTCCGCCTTCACAGCAGCCGCATTACCCAACCTCGCTTGTTCCTTGGCTCGGGCAAGTTCTGCCCGCAAGGCTTCAACAGTGGCAGCTCCATCTGCAGTCACAACATATTAAAGATACTGGCATCATGCTGCTCTTCCTATGTGGCATTTACCGGATATTCACACTTACCCAGTGCCTCGTCAAGCCTTTTGTTCACAAGCTCAATGTCTGCGTCTGCCGCACCCAACTGCCGCTCTAAATGGGCAAACTCGCTAGTTCGGCTAGCCACCAGAGCTTCCATCACCTGCACATAGAGGCAGTATGGTTATTTCCTGGGAATATGATCCTCTGTTCGTCGTCGTTTCCGACGACAATCAGAGTCTCAGGGGCTACTATCTACACAGGGCACATCTACCATGTGCAGGATTATCATACATTCTTTTACGTACCTCAAAGCCTGTCAGTAGACTCATAAAAGCTTCATGCAATCCGCTTTCGACGGACGATATTCTCTCCATCACCGTATTCATCATCACACGGTGTTCATCTGAGATGGCCGCTCGCCCCACCAACTCCCTCAGAACATCCGATCGCACACTACGGTGCCAGACTCTTTTTTCTGCTCTCTTTGGGAGCCGGACACTGGGAGCTTCGAGGGTCAATGGGATTATCTTCTGGCCTCACCGGACTCGGAGAGGCCCTCCGCGACAACACTTCAGGGTCGCCCGCTTCTGGAGCGGAGGAATCCGGAGGAGGCGTTTCGCTCTCCATCATCTCTGGAAGAAGATCCCCCGAAGATGAGCTCATTTGAGAGGGGCTAAGGCCCGAGCTGCAAAAATATATGCGTTGGTTATTTCCTCAGAAGAAAAAGATGGCATATATGTACTATTAAAAGTATTTCGGGTCACTTACGACTCGAGGGAGAATTGATCCCCCCGCGGACTTTGTGCGGCAACAGCGTCCCCCAAGGCAGGACCCTCTATGGGAGACTTCTTCTCCCATTTGGAAGCTTCGGCTTCCGAATCCCCGGGCGCAGTCCTTTTCCTCTTCTGGTCGCCTTCCCTCATGGAGACGCTCGCTCCCTCGGCTAGAATGGGCAGCGTTGGGGGTCCGCGTCCGCCCGCATTATCCTCCACAGTATCTTCCTTCAGGGGCTCCGGGCAAGGTGCGGTCTGGAGCATCTTTTCCAATACCGGATTTTCCAAACCCTCAGGGAGGGGGGACGAGCACTGAATCAACTTCGCCTTTGTTAGCCAGTCCTGGTCAAAAAGCGAACTCTCAGAAATAACTTCGTAACGAAGTAGAGAGAGTATGTTCGGCCGGAAGATGCCTTACCTGTTCGGCGGTGCGGTTACTACTCAGACCCACGTCCTCGGTGATTTCTGGACACTCCACCTGAGGTCCGAAGAATGACTTGTACATATCCTCGTGCGTCAGGCCGAGAAAATTCTGAAGGGCACGTGGTCCCTCGGGATTGAACTCCCACAGGCAAAGAGGCCGGTGTTTGCAAGGCTGGACTTGATGAACCAGCATAACCTGTATCACCGCAACCAAACTGAAATCTCCATTGAAGAGATCTCGAATGCGGCCTTGTAGTATAGGCACGTCCTTGACTGGACCCCAGCTCAGACCTCTGCTGATCCATGACATCAGCTATGGTGGGGGGCCCGAGCGGAAAACAGGGGGGGCCACCCACTTGGCACTTCTAGGAGCCATGATGTAGAACCACTCCTGTTGCCACAATTCAGACACCTCTGGGATGGAACCTTTGGGCCACGGAGCTCCCGTCATCTTGCGTATTGAGGCACCTCCATACGCTGCATGTTGCCCCTCGACCAGCTTCGGCTTCACTTCAAAGGTCTTGAGCCATAGGCCAAAGTGAGGGGTAACCCGGAGGAAGGCCTCGCACATGATAATAAATGTCGTGATATGAAGAAAGGAGTCCGGAGCTAGATCATGAAAATCTAGCCCGTAGTAAAACATCAAACCCCGGACGAAAGGATCCAGGGCAAGGCCTAGGCCTAGGAGGAAGTGGTAAACGAACACGACATTCTCGTTGGATTCGGGGGTGGGGACGGCCTGCCCTTGGGGAGGCAGCCGATGCAAAATCTCGGCGGTCAGATATCTGGCCTCCCTCAACTTCTTGATGTCTTCTTCCGTGACGGTGGAAGGCATCCATCGGCCTTGAAGGCTAGATCCGTACATGACTGAAGGTTCGGGGCACCTGACCTGAACTTTGGGCGTTTGAGCTTGAGGTGGGGGAAGGATTCGATTGAGCACGAGAGGGAAAAATAAAAGCCCTGTCCCCTTTATAAAGAGGGTGAATATCAAGCGCCCTCTCCGTGTCCGTTTGGACTTGCCTATAATCTAGGAGTCCTAGAAGCGGTTGGGTTACCCACGCCCGTATTGATGAGAATCCCGGGATAAGGGGACACGATCTCTGCTTTAACAAGACATGCCAAGGAAACGGCCTCGCATAACGCGCTAAGGTGGGATAATGAAACGACTTGGATAAAGGCTTGGCCGTGGTGTGTCACGCTACGGAATACGTCAGCAGATTAGATTGGTGTAAATATTATTCTCTCTATGGCAATATGTGGAAACTTATTTTGCAGAGCTGGGCACTATCTTTGTGTTCAAAATCTTCTACGAAGTACTTGGAGGAGGAACCGGCCTTGCAATGTCGAAGACAATCTGCGCGCCGGACTCATCGTCATTGAAGCCTGGTTCAGGGGCTACTGAGGGGTCCTGGATTAGGGGGTGTTCGGATAGCCGGACTATACCTTCAGCCGGACTCCTGGACTATGAAGATACAAGATTGAAGACTCCGTCCCGTGTCCGGAAGGGACTTTCCTTGGCGTGGAAGGCAAGCTTGGCGATACGGATATGAAGATCTCCTACCATTGTAACCGACTTTGTGTAACCCTAACCCTATCCGGTGTCTATATAAACTGGAGGGTTTTAGTCCGTAGGACAACATACACATCAACAATCATACCATAGGCTAGCTTCTAGGGTTTAGCCTCTTTGATGTCGTGGTAGATCTACTCTTGTACTACCCATATCATCAATATCAATCAAGCAGGACGTAGGGTTTTACCTCCATCAAGAGGGCCCGAACCTGGGTAAAACATCGTGTCCCCTGCCTCCTGTTACCATCCGGCCTATACGCACAGTTCGGGACCCCCTACCCGAGATCCGCCGGTTTTGACACCAACACATATCTATATTAAGGGGTAGGTAGATAGCATGTGTGCGAGGCATACTTAAAGCATCACGGAGATAAACAAGCGGTGTGTATGCAAGCGCCGGAAAAAATGAAGAGAGAAACAATGTCTGCGTGCATGTATGTGTTTGTGTGTGTGTGTGGGTGAGCGAAATCTCAAAACAAAAGGTGCTCTGATGGAATCCCATTGTATGTATTCATATGGTTCCGAGACTCGAGTTAACCTTATGCATATGTGTGTGAGACATAGTTATACTTTGAGACATTAGTGGCGGTGGGTGGGCGAAATTAAAGGGGTGGGCGTGTTTGACAGAGAGTGCATGTGTGTTTTTGTGAGAGAGACTTGTAGGACGGGGTAGAAAGACGAATTCTAACCTTGACAGAGGGAAAGAAATACACGAAGTGTGTGTGTGTGTGATTCCGATGCCCATGGAGAAATGAGATATGTATGCGTGTGAGAGAGATTGCACAATTCATTCACATATCACTATCTAGCGACCGTGGGCGTGCATCGCTTGAACATAAATAAATATCTACTTCATATCATGGCCAAAGATACAATAATGATTCAATGCTATAAATATTGGACACTCACATATCACATTTTTTCTTCCAAATAGTCCTTTTCAATTGTGCATGCCAAAGTTACAGTGATGTTTTTTCAAATAACCACTGTAGTTATCATGAACATGCACCACTGTTAGTTTTGTATTCATAATTCATTAGTCTGGGATGATTTAAGGTTCTATTATATGTAATATTCATATATGAATTCAACGGGTACGCAATTTATGAAATGGAGGCCATGTAATCATATGAGGTAACACTTTTAAGTAGCGGACTACATTATCCATTTCTTTTTTGGGACTATAATATCAATTTCTTTTTGTGCCTCTATATTAAAATTAAAACGTCAATGCATTATGTTTAAAATAAATAACCAATGGCACTAAATCATATATTTACACAAGAAATACGTAGGGTGAGCGTTTGATCCGTTTTTTTGTGAACGAGCTGAAGGAAATATGCCCTAGAGGCAATAATAAAGTTGTTATTTTATTTCCTTATTCATGATAAAGGTTTATTATTCATACTAGAATTTTATTGATCGGAAACTTAAATACATGTGTGAATACATAAACAAATACTGTGTCCCTAGTGAGCCTCTACTAGACTAGCTCATTGATCAAAGATGATAGTTTTCCTAACCATGGACATGTGTTGTCATTTGTTAACGGGATCACGTCATTAGGAGAATGATGTGATGGACAAGACCCGTCCATTAGCTTAGCATAATGATCTTTCAGTTTTAATGCTATTGCTTTTTTCATGTCAAATACATATTCCTTCGACTATGAGATTGTGCAACTCCCGGATACCGGAGGAATACCTTGTGTGCTATCAAACGTCACAACGTAACTGGATGATCATAAAGATGCTCTACACCTATCTCCAAAGGTGTTTGTTAAGTTGCAATAGACCGAGATTAGGATTTGCCACTCCGAGTATCGGAGAGGTGTCTCTGGGCCCTACAGGTAATACACATAATAAGCTTGCAAGCAAACAACTAAGGAGTTAGTCACGAGGTGATGTATTATGGAACAAGTAAAGAGACTTGCTGGTAGTCCTGGCCATGGGTAGCTTGGCCCGAATGGCCCGGCCTGAAAAAGCCCGTCTCGGCCCGACGCTGCTCCCAGGCCTAGATTTTGAGCCCGAAGGCCGGGCCAGGCTAGGCCCAGGCCCGTCATTTATGCGATTTCCTGAAGGGGCCCGGCCCGAGGCCCGGCGGGATTTTACACGTCTAGGCTAGGCTTGGGCCCAAAAACCAGGCCCGATGGTCGGGCCGGGCCTGGGCCTGGTTTTTGCCTCGGGCTTGGCTAGGACCTGCCCGAAGCCCGGCCCGCCCGAGGTTTGGCCAGTTATACTTGCCGGTAATGAGATTGAACTAGGTGTGAAGATACCGATGATCGAATCTCAAGGAATTAACATACCGATGGATAAAGGGGATTACGTATTGTCGGATCGTGGGTTTCGGCAAACCCTTGAGGTTCGAACACAGTGGTGCGCATGAAGTATTCCTCCTCTCTAGCTCGCTCGCTCGATGATACGTCTCCGTCGTATCTATAATTTTTGATTGTTCCATGCAAATATTCTACAACTTTCATATACTTTTGGCAACTTTTAATAATATTTTTGGGACTAACATATTGATCCAGTGCCCAGTGCCAGTTCCTGTTTGTTGCATGTTTTTTGTTTCGCAGAAAATCAATAGCAAACGGAGTCCACACGGGATAAAGACTGACAGAGATTTTTTTGGAATATATGTGATTTTTGGGAAGAAGAATCAACGCGAGATGATGCCCGAGGGGGCCACGAGGCAGGGGGCGCTCCCCAGGGGGCCAGGCGCGCCCTGGGCCCTCATGGCCACCCCGTAAGGCGGTTGATGCCCTTCTTTCGCCACAAGAAAGCTAATATATGGATAGATATCGTGTCCAAAATTCAGCCCCATCGGAGTTACGTATCTCCGGGAATTTAAGAAACGGTGAAAGGCCAGAATAACGGAACGCAGAAACAGAGAGAGACAGAGAGACCGATCCAATCTCGGAGGGGCTCTCGCCCCTCCCACGCCATGGAGACCATGGACCAGAGGGGAAACCCTTCTCCCATCTAGGGAGAAGGTCAAGGAAGAAGAAGAAGAATGGGGCACATCTCCCCCTCTCTCCCGGTGGCGCCAGAACACCGCCGGGGCCATCATCATCACTGCAATCTACACCAACAACTTCACCACCATCATCACCAACTCTTCCACCCTCTATGCAGCGGTGTAACCCCTCTTTTACCCGCTGTAATCTCTACTTAAACATGGTTCTCAATGCTATATATTATTTCCCAATGATGTATGGCTATCCTATGTTGTTTGAGTAGATCCGTTTTGTCCTATGGGTTAATTGATGATCGTGATTGGTTTGAGTTGCATATTTTATTGTTGGTGCTGTCCTATGGTGCTCTCCGTGTCACGCAAGCGCGAGGGATCCCCACTATAGGGTTTGCAATATGTTCATGATTTGCTTATGGTGGGTGGAGTGAGTGACATAAGCACAGACCCGAGTAAGTAGGTTGTTTGCGTATGGGAATAAAGAGGACTTGATGCCTTATAATGCTATGGTTCGGTTTTACCTTAATGATCTTTAGTAGTTGCGGATGCTTGCTAGAGTTACAATCATAAGTGCATATGATCCAAGAAGAGAAAGTATGTTAGCTTATGCCTCTCCCTCAAATAAAATTGCAATAACGGTTACCGGTCTAGTTATCGATTGCCTAGGGACAAATAACTTTCTTGTGACAAAAAGCTCTCTACTAAACCTAACTTAGTTGTGTCTTTATCTAAACAGTCCCTACTTTTTATTTACGCGCTCTTTATTATCTTGCAAACCTATCCAACAACACCTACAAAGTACTTCTAGTTCCATACTTGTTCTAGGTAAAGTAAACGTTAAGCATGTGTAGAGTTATATCGGTGGTCGATAGAACTTGAGGGAATATTTGTTCTACCTTTAGCTCCTCGCTGGGTTCGACACTCTTACTTATTGAAAGAGGCTACAATTGATCCCCTATACTTGTGGGTTATCACTCGACGATCCTACGGCCTAGCTCCATGAACCCAAGGAACACGAGACACAAAGGTTTATACTAGTTCGGGCCACCGTTGTGGTGTAATACCCTACTCCAGTGTGGTGGTGGTGGATTGCCTCGAGGGCTAAGGATGAACTAGTACAATGGATGAACTGCCTCCTAAGAAGAGATGTTCTTGAGCTCAATGAACTAGTGTGTGTGAGGATGGTCCGAATGATCCCTCCCCTGCTATGGTGGTGCCAAGCCCTATTTATAGAGGCCCTGGTCCTCTTCCCAAATGTTAGGCGGGAAGGGATCCCACAACGACCAAGTTTGAAGGGGACAACTAGTACAAGCTATCCTGACAAAAGGTGGTCTTCGCCTGCCAAAGACTCTGGTGGTGACGCTGCCGTGGGTTCTGCGGTGACCTCCGTCCTGCCATCCTGTTGGCCTTGGTCTTGTTACACCGATAAGGAAACATTTGCCTGATGCCTCGGGACTCCTCGCCTGCGCTTGCCTCTTTAGCACCAAAGAGGAAACTGGTACACTGCGCCCGCTGGCGCCCGCCTGGCCTTGGTCGTCATGGCTCACGCGACGTGAACCTCGTGAGGTGCCCCTTGCATAGATATCTCCGCTCCTCAAGAGCCAGCCTAATGAGGCTGCCCCCTGGGAGGTCTTGGCGTCATCCGCCTCGCGAGGCTTGGCCCCTCATGAGGGTCTTGAGTTGTCGCTGCAGATGATGGGCCGTACCAGGCCACTGGTCGAGCCATGCCATGGGCCGCAGGCAGGCAAGTCTGCGTACCCATGTTCCCAGGACGCCGACAATAGCCCCCGGGCCCAAGGCGCGCTCGAACTTGGCTTCGAGGCAAAGCCAAAGGGCAAGTGCGGAGCGCCGCGGGCTCGCCTGCGGCCTTGGTCGCCACGTGGCGATTGACCGGACGTGGGCGCCTCCGCTTCCCCACGCCGCCTTGATATCCATTCGACTTGACGGGTCCCTGTTGCATGCAAAGGAAACCATCATTACCCGTGATCGTGGAGGTCGGCAGTTGGCCTACCTCTGGCTATAAATGAGGAGGGGTGCAGAGCCCCGTCGCTCATCTCTTCCTCCATTACGCCCGCTTCTTCTTCTTCCTCCTCACTTTGTCATTTGGTCGTGACACCGATGGCTCCAACGAAGAGGTTCTCAGCCACGGAGAAGGAGAAGGCGCGCCAGGAGGGGCCCGGCTCACCACCGCCTAAGAGGGGGCGCGGCCGCCCCCGCAAGCATGCTCCGACCCCTATCGCGGCCCCCGGGGGGCGCGGGCGTACTCCCTTGGGAACTGGCAGCGTCCTCCTTAGCGTCCGCTGTGGTGCCTCCTCTCCCGCGGCGGGGGCCGTTCCCCGTGGAGCAGCCCTTGCGTCGAGGGGAGGTGCACCATGGTCGCCCGGCCCCCTCGGCCACGCTTCCATCCGGCGGAGGTGCTCCCGGAGTTCGTTGTCTGGTCGGAGCAGCCGGCTGGCACTTGGCTCCTACTCCCGCGCTCCTTCGTCGGTGAGCTGCCAGCCGCAGGTCTCGACAGCTTCTGGCTGCAAGCCGACGACAGCAGCAGCAATGCCTCGTGGGCTGCGGTGGACGTTTGCGCTGTAGGCTACACAGTCCTGGCCCACGACTGGTAGACGTTTGCTTGTGCGCGCGGCCTGGGCAGGAGGTGCACCCTCCACTTCAAGTACGATGGCGTCGCGACCCTCTACGTGAGGGTTTTTGGGGAGGATGGCCGCCGTGCAAGGTGCTGCCCCGAGGACAGCGGCGGTGACGACGAGCTGGGTCTTGACGACGGCCGCGACGACATCGAGGGCGGGCTCACCCTTGGCGACGGCCATGGCCTGTCCAGCGGCGGCAGCTCTTCCTCCAGCGAAAGCTCCAGCAGTGGCGGTTACGACCAACCGCCACGCCACCGGGCTCGCTACGAGGACATCGGCGGGTCGTCCCGCTGCTGCACTCTGGTGAGGCGCGAATAGGACTTTGGCTGAGTCCGGGGGGAGGCGCTGGGAGGCAGCCCTCGTGAGCTGCTACCAGTGTGGGTGCCGCTTTTGCTTGTCCTTTTCTTTTTTCTACATTCCAAGAAACAAGTATGGGGCCCTGCATGGGCGTGTAATGAACCGTAATTATTATGCCGCTCATGTTATGTTTATCGTTTCTAAATCCATATTGGTGTAATATCTACTGCATTCCAACTTCTCTATGGTTCACACCCTCCGATACTACTAATAGATTCATCAAAATAAGCAAACAACACATAGAAAACAGAATCTGTCAAAAACAGAACAGTCTGTAGTAATCTGGATCAAACATATACTTCTGGAACCTCAAAAATTCTAAAATAAATTTCTGGACGTGAGGAATTTATCTATTAATCATCTGCAAAAAGAATTAACTAAATAGCACTCTCCAATAAGAAATGGCAGCAAATCACGTGAGCGCTAAAGTTTCTGTTTTTTTACAGAAAGATCAAAAAGACTTCCCCCAGGTCTTCCCAACGGTTCTACTTGGCACAAACACTAATTAAACACAAAAAACACAACCAAAACAGAGGCTAGATAAATTATTTATTACTAAACAGGAGCAAAAATCAAGGAACAAAAATGAAGTTGGGTTGCCTCCCAACAAGCGCTATCGTTTAACGCCCCTAGCTAGGCATGATGATTTCAATGATGCTCACATAAAAGATAATAATTGAAATATAAAAAGAGCATCATGAATAATATGACTAGCACATTTAAGTGTAACCCACTTCCTATGCATAGGGATTTTATGAGCAAACAACTTATGGGAACAATAATCAACTAGCATAGGAAGGCAAAACAAGCATAACTTCAAAACTTTAAGCACATAGAGAGGAAACTTGATATTATTGCAATTCCTACAAGCATATGTTCCTCCCTCATAATAATTTTCAGTAGAATCATGAATGAATTCAACAATATAACCAGCACCTAAAGCATTCTTTTCATGATCTACCAACATAGACATTTTATTACTCTCCACATAAGCAAAATTCTTCTCATTCGGAATAGTGGGAGTATCATAAGAGACTCGAATACTATAATTGTTTCCACATTAAAAGAGTAATGTTCAGAAAAAGGGTAATCATAATCATGACAAGTTTTAATATAATCATCACTACTTTTTATAGCATAAGTGTCATCACAATAATCATCATAAGTAGCAACTTTGTTCTCATCATAATCGATTGAAACCTCTTCCAAGATAGTGGAATCATTACTAAATAAAGTCATGACCTCTCCAAATCCACTTTCATAATTATCACAATAAGATTCAACATCCTCCAAAATAGTGGGATCATTACTTCCTAAAGTTGACACTCTTCCAAACCCACTTTCATCAATATAATCATCATAAGTAGGAGGCATGCTATCATCATAATAAATTTGCATATCAAAACTTGGGATACTACAAATATCATCTTCGTTAAACATAACATCCCCAAGCTTGGGAATAACAATAATTGCAGAAAATACATTCTCAAACATGTCATTCTCATCAAACATAGCATCCCCAAGCTTGGGCCTTTTCATATCATAAGCATAATCACTCTCATCATTAATAGTATGGATAACACCAATAGTATAACAATTATCATCATCACAATGAGTAATAGGAGCAACATCATTTGGGAGGGATACATTTTTACCTTTGCTTCTTTGTCTTTTCTTTTTATTCTTCACATCATGTTTGGGTTTAATTCTCTTTTCGGAGCTCCTTATTGATGAGATTGGTTGAATAGAAGGCTCCTCCTCGTTACCTGATTCATCATAAGAAATAATAGGAGGATATCGGGAATCCTCTTCCCTTTCATTAGTATTCTCTTCATCCTCTATTTGTTTTCTTTTCTTTATGTAATTGGCAATATAAGGATTTTCAATGCAATTCACCGCACAATACATAATAATTTATTCTAGATCAATATCGAGGAATTTCTCAAGGTTATATTCTGGAATATGCTTAGTTATACGTTTCATTTCTTCATAACCCAAGAGCAAACTAAGTTCGTTATGATGTGAAGGGAAATCAAATCATCACAATTTTTGGACACGATACGATCGTGAAACAATTTGCATTTGAGATTTAAATGACCATGTTCATTGCAAAGTTCACAAGTATGGTGAAGAAATTTTAATTTTTCAGCACAAACATCTAGCCTTTCTTGCAACCATTTAGTTTTCAAATACTTATGCCTCTTGCAAAATCTATCTTCCCTATTTAGTGTCTACTTGCAAACTCTATGCACTCCACAAAAATTGACATGCTTATAAGAGACATTTTCATTATGACTAGTGCAATCATCATTAGTACTATGGATATTCAAGGAGTTCATACTAACAACATTGCAATCATGCTCATCATTCAAAGATTTAGTGCCAAACATTTTATAGACTTCTTCTTCTAGCACATGAGCACAATTTTCCTTTCCATCATTCTCATGAAAAATATTAAAAAGATGAAGCGTATAAGGCAAACTCAATTCCATTTTTTGTAATTTTCTTTTATAAACTAAACTAATGATAGAACAAGAAACTAAAAGATTCGATTGCAAGATCTAAAGATATACCTTCAAGCGCTAACCTCCCCGGCAACGGCGCCAGAAAAGAGCTTGCTGTCTACTACACAACCTTCTTGTTGTAGACGTTGTTGGGCCTCCAAGTGCAGAGATTTGTAGGACAATAGCAAATTTCCCTCAAGTGGATGACCTAAGGTTTATCAATCCGTGGGAGGCGTAGGATGAAGATGGTCTATCTCAAACAACCCTGCAACCAAATAACAAAGAGTCTCTTGTGTCCCCAACACACCCAATACAATGGTAAATTGTATAGGTGCACTAGTTCGGCGAAGAGATGGTGATACAAGTGCAATATGGATGGTAGATAAAGGTTTTTGTAATCTAAAAATATAAAAACAGCAAGGTAACAAGTGGTAAAAGTGAGCGTAAACGGTATTGCAATGCGTTGAAACAAGGCCTAGGGTTCATACTTTCACTAGTACAAGTTCTCTCAACAATAATAACATAATTAGATCATATAACTATCCCTCAACATGCAACAAAGAGTCACTCCAAAGTCACTAATAGTGGAGAACAAATGAAGGGATTATGGTAGGGTACGAAACCACCTCAAAGTTACCCTTTCTGATCGATCTATTCAAGAGTCCATAGTAAAATAACACGAAGCTATTCTTTCCGTTCAATCTATCCTAGAGTTCGTACTAGAATAACACCTTAAGACACAAATCAAACAAAACCCTAATGTCACCTAGATACTCCAATGTCACCTAAAGTATCCGTGGGTATGATTATATGATATGCATCACACAATCTCAGATTCATCTATTCAACCAACACAAAGAACTTTAAAGAGTGCCCCAAAGTTTCTATTGGAGAGTCAAGAAGAAAACGTGTGCCAACCCCTAGGCATAAGTTCACGAGGTCATGGAACTCACAAGTTGATCAACAAAATATACACCAAGTGGATCATGTGATATCCCATTGTCACCACAGATACGCACGTGCAAGCCATACATCAAGTGTTCTAAAATCCTTAAAGACTCAATCTGATAAGATAACTCCAAAAGAAAAACTCAATCCATTACAAGAGAGTAGAGGGGGAGAAGCATCATAAAATCCAACTATAGTAGCAAAGCTCGCGATACATCAAGATCGTGCCGACTCAAGAACACGAGAGAGAGAGAGAGAGAGATCAAACACATTGCTACTGGTACAGACCCTCAACCCCGAGGGTGAACTACTCCCTCCTCGTCATGGGGAGCGCCGGGATGATGAAGATGGCCATCAGAGAGGGATTCCCCCCTCCGACAGGGTGCCAGAACGGGTCTAGATTGGTTTTCGGTGGCTACGGAGGCTTTTGGCGGCCGAACTCCCGATTTATTCTGTTTTCCGATGTTTTTAGGGTATATGGACATATATAGGCGAAAGAAATCGGTCAGGGGAGCCACGAGGGGCCCATGAGGGTGGGGGTGCGCCCAGGGGGGTAGGGCGCGCCTCCCTGCCTCTTGGCTTCCTCGAAGCTTCCCTGATGTCTACTCCAAGTCTCCTGGATTGCTTCCATTCCAAAAATCACGCTCCTGAAGGTTTCATTCCGTTTGGACTCCGTTTGATATTCCTTTTCTTCGGAACACTGAAATAGGCAAGAAAACAACAATTTGGGCCGGGCCTCCGGTTAATAGGTTAGTCCCAAAAATAATATAAAAGTGTTTAGTAAAGCCCATAAACATCCAAAACAGATAATATAATAGCATGGAACAATCAAAAATTATAGATACATTGGAGACGTATCACTTCTCACCAGCGCATAGGTAAGTGCTGCCACTAGGACGTGGGAGGGAGCCCCCGAGGCCCGAGGGCGGCACTCCGGTGACTCCGGGGCGTGTACAGCCCCACTCATTATTACGTGAGAGTGTCACGAGCGGAGACCTTCACAGGCACTGGGCCATGCTTCATGGTTAGAACTTCCGGAGGTGCTGGATGTTCCAGGCGTTTTGGATGGGGATCTCGTCATGCGTCTCCAGGCGCGAGGCGCCAGGCCTGGAGACGCGGGCAATCCTAAACGGGCCCTCCCACATGGGTGAGAGCTTATGCAGCCCTTTCCTGGAGAGCAGCCGCCTCAAGACGAGATCGCCCACCTCGAGCGTCCTGGGGAGGACGTTGCGGCAATGATACTGTCGCAGCGCCTGCTGGTATCTCGCCGCTCGAAGTGAGGCTTGGCGGCGGCGTTCCTTCCCCAGCACGAGGTCCATCCCCCGCATGGCGTCCTGACGCGCCTCGTCGAACGCCAGGACCCGCGCGGAGCGATGCCTGACCTCAAAGGGAGAACCTCTTCGGCTCCGTAGACGAGGAAGAATGGGGTCTCGCCTGTTGGCTTGGTGGCGGTGGTGCGGATGGACCACAACAGGGACTGGAGCTCGTCGTGCCAGCTCCTACCACAAGCCTCGAACTTCTTCTTGAAGGTCCTGGTCTTGAGGCCTCTCAAGACCTCCGTGTTGGCGCGCTCGGCTTGGCCATTGCTCCTGGGGTGTGCCACTGAAGCGTAGCATATCTGCGTTCCAAGGTTAGCACAATATGTCTTGAAAAGATTGCTAGTGAACCACGAGCCGTTGTTGGTGATGATGTGGTTAGGGACCCCAAACCGACTCACTAGGCCCTTAATGAACTTGACTGTGGAGCCTGCTGGGATGGTGTAGACGGCTTCCACCTCCACCCACTTGGTGAACTTGTCGATGGAGACGTAGAGGTAGCGATAACCCCCTGGCGCTCGAGGGAAAGGGCCCAGGATATCCAGCACCCAGACCGCGAATGGCCATGAGAGTGGGATAGTCTGGAGGCCCTGGGCAGGCTGGTAGATTTGCTTGGCATGGAACTGGCAGGCCTCGTAGGATCTCACCACCTCGGTTGCGTCATTGAGTGTCGTGGGCCAGTAGAATCCGCCGCAGAACGCCTTGCCCACTAGGGTTCACGACGACGAGTGATGCCCGCAATCTTCGTCGTGTATGTTAGCTAGCAGCTCGCACCCCTGCTTCCTGGAGATGCATCGTAAGGAAACATCATTTGGTCGCTTTCTGTATAGATCACCATCTTGGATGCAGTACACCATAGCCTGCTGGGCCACGCGCTCCGCGTCTTCCTCCTTCTCCGGCAGTGTTCCTTGCCCGAGGTATGCCCTGAACTCTTCGGTCCAACACCCCTCCCGAGGCTCGAGCACGAGGAGCAGACGCGCTCCTGAGGTCGGGCCACAAGCAGGGGCTCCTGAGGCTAGTGGCGGGGGAAGCTCCTCTTGGGGCAGTGTTGGCTCCGCGACCGGAGGGGCCGCGAAAGGCTTGAAGAGCCGCGCCTCGAATGTCAGGTCCCCGATTCTAAGTCACACCGATCTAGCATGTAACACGTCATATCACTTTGCGGCCTCATGATGTCTACTACACAACCTTCTTCTTGTAGACGTTGTTGGGCCTCCAAGTGCAGAGGTTTGTAGGACAGTAGCAAATTTCCCTCAAGTGGATGACCTAAGGTTTATCAATCCATGGGAGGCGTAGGATGAAGATGGTCTCTCTCAAGCAACCCTGCAACCAAATAACAAAGAGTCTCTTGTGTCCCCAACACACCCAATACAATGGTAAATTGTATAGGTGGACTAGTTCGGCGAAGAGATGGTGATACAAGTGGTATATGGATAGTAGATATAGGTTTTTGTAATCTGAAAATATAAAAACAGCAAGGTAACTAATGATAAAAGTGAGCGTAAACGGTATTGCAATGCGTTGAAACAAGGCCTAGGGTTCATACTTTCACTAGTGTAAGTTCCCTCAACAATAATAACATAATTGGATCAAATAACTATCCCTCAACATGCAACAAAGAGTCACTCCAAAGTCACTAATAGCGGAGAACAAACGAAGAGATTATGGTAGGGTACGAAACCACCTCAAAGTTATTCTTTCCAATGAATTCGTTGGGCTATTCCTATAGGTGTCACAAACAGCCCTAGAGTTCGTACTAGAATAACACCTTAAGACACAAATCAACAAAACCCTAATGTCACCTAGATACACCAATGTTACCTCAAGTATCCGTGGGCATGATTATACGATATGCATCACACAATCTCAGATTCATCTATTCAACCAACACAAAGTATTTCAAAGAGTGCCCCAAAGTTTCTACCGGAGAATCACGACGAAAACATGTGCCAACCCCTATTCATAGGTTCATGGGTGGAACCCGCAAGTTGATCACCAAAACGTACATCAAGTGAATCACGTGGTATCCCATTGTCACCACAGATACACACGGCAAGACATACATCAAGTGTTCTCAAATCTTTAAAGACTCAATCCAATAATATAACTTCAAAGGGAAAACTCAATCCATTACAAGAGAGTAGAGGGGGGAGAAAACATCATAGGATCCAAATATAATAGCAAAGCTCGCGATACATTAAGATCGTATCACCTCAAGAACACGAGAGAGAGAGAGAGATCAAACACATAGCTACTGGTACATACCCTCAGCCCCGAGGGAGAACTACTCCCTCCTCGTCATGGAGAGCACCGGGATGATGAAGATGGTCACCGGAGAGGGATTGCCCCCTCCGACAGGGTGCCGGAACGGGTCTAGATTGGCTTTCGGCGGCTACGGAGGCTTCTAGCGGCGGAACTCCCGATCTATTGTCTGTTCTGGAAGTTTTAGGATACATAAGTATATATGGGTGCAGGAAGTACGTCGGTGGAGCTTCGGGGGCCCCACGAGGCAGGGGGGCGCCCCCCACCCTCGTGAGCACCTCCCTTGGCTCCTGGCGTGGGGTCCAAGTCCATCCGGTAGCTTTCCTTCCAAAAATAACTTCTCCAGTTGATTTCGTTCCGTTTCGACTCCGTTTGATATTCCTTTTCTTCGAAACACTGAAATAGGCAAAAAACAGCAATTCTGGGCTGCGCCTCCGGTTAATAGGTTAGTCCCAAAAATAATATAAAAGTGGATAATAAAGCCCAATATTGCCCAAAACAGTAGATAACATAGCATGGAGCAATAAAAAATTATAGATATGTTGGAGACGTATCAAGCATCCCCAAGCTTAATTCCTGCTCGCCCTCGAGTAGGTAAATGATAAAAGAAAGATTTTTTGATGTGGAATGCTAGTTGGCATAATTTCAATGTAATTCTTCTTAATTGTGGCATGAATATTCAGATTCGAAAGATTCAAGATAAACGTTCATATTGACATAAAAATGATAATACTTCAAGCATACTAACTAAGAAATTATGTCTTCTCAAAATAACATGGCCAAAGAAAGCTATCCCTACAAAATCATATAGTCTGGCTATGCTCCATCTTCACCACACAAAATATTTAAATCATGCACAACCCCGATGACAAGCCAAGCAATTGTTTCATACTTTTGATGCTCTTAAACCTTTTCAATCTTCACGCAATACATGAGTGTGAGCCATGGACTTAGCACTATAGGTGGAATAGAATGGTGGTTGTGGAGAAGACAAAAAGGAGAAGATAGTCTCACATCAACTAGGCGTATCAACGGGCTATGGAGATGCCCATTAATATATATTAATGTGAGTGAGTAGGGATTGCCATGCAACGTATGCACTAGAGCTATAAGTGTATGAAAGCTCAACAAAAGGAACTAAGTGGGTGTGCATCCAACTCGCTTGCTCACGAAGAGCTAGGGCATTTTGAGGAAGCCCATCATTGGAATATACAAGCCAAGTTCTATAATGAAAGATTCCCACTAGTATATGAAAGTGACAACATAGGAGACTCTCTATCATGAAGATCATGGTGCTACTTTGAAGCACAAGTGTGGTAAAAGGATAGTAGCATTGTCCCTTCTCTTTTTTTCTCTCATTTTTTTATTTTTTTATTTGGGCCTTTTCTCTTTTTTATGGCATCTTTTCTCTTTTTTATTTGGGCTTCTTTGGCCTCTTTTATTTATTTATTTTCGTCCGGAGTCTCATCCCGACTTGTGGGGGAATAATAGTCTCCATCATCCTTTCCTAACTGGGACAATGCTCTAATAATGATGATCATCACACTTTTATTTACTTACAACTCAAGAATCACAACTCGATTCTTAGAACAAAATATGACTCTATATGAATGCCTCCGGCGGTGTACCGGGATGTGCAATGACTCATGAGTGACATGTATGGAAGAATTATGAACGGTGGCTTTGCCACAAATACGATGTCAACTACATGATCATGCAAAGCAATATGACAATGATGAAGCGTGTCATAATAACGGAACGGTGGAAAGTTGCATGGCAATATATCTCGGAATGGCTATGGAAATGCCATAATAGGTAGGTATGGTGGCTGTTTTGAGGAAGGTATATGGTGGTTTTATGGTACCGGCGAAAGTTGCGCGGTACTAGAGAGGCTAGCAATGGTGGAAGGGTGAGAGTGCATATGATCCATGGACTCAACATTAGTCATAAAGAACTCACATACTTATTGCAAAAATCTATTAGTTATCGAAACAAAGTACTACGCGCATGCTCCTAGGGGATAGATTGGTAGGAAAAGACCATCGCTCGTCCCCGACCGCCACTCATAAGGAAGGCAATCAATAAATAAATCATGATCCAACTTCATCACATAACGGTTCACCATACGTGCATGCTACGGGAATCACAAACTTCAACACAAGTATTTCTCAAATTCACAACTACTAAACTAGCATGACTCTAATATCACCATCTTCATATCTCAAAACAATCATCAAGTATCAAACTTCTCATAGTATTCAATGCACTCTATATGAAAGTTTTTATTATATCCCTCTTGGATGCCCATCATATTAGGACTAAATTCATAACCAAAGCAAATTACCATGTTGTTCTAAATACTCTCAAAAATGATATAAGTGAAGCATGAGAGTTCATTAATTTCTATAATACCACCACCGTGCTCTAAAAAGATATAAGTGAAGCACTAGAGCAAACGACAAACTACTCCGAAAGATATAAGTGAAGATCAATGAGTAGTCGAATAATTATGCAACTATGTGAAGACTCTCTAACATTTAATAATTTCAGATCTTGGTATTTTATTCAAACAGCAAGCAAAGCAAAATAAAATGGCATCTAAGAATAGCAAACATCATGTGAAGAAGCAAAAACTTAGGATCAACCGATACTAACCGATAATTGTTGAAGAAGAAAGGTGGGATGCCAACCGGGGCATCCCCAAGCTTAGATGCTTGAGACTTCTTAAAATATTATGTTGGGATGCCTTGGGCATCCCCAAGCTTGAGCTTTTGTGTCTCCTTAATTCCTCTCATATCACGGTCTCCCTAAATCTCAAAAGCTTCTTCCACACAAAACTCAACAAGGACTCGTGAGATAAGTTAGTATAAACCATTGCAAAAACCTTATCATACTCTACTGTAGCAAATCACTAAAATTATTATTCAAAATTGCATACTAAATGCCTCTGCATATTTAATATTCCTATCCTCAAATAGAATCATTAAAGAAGCAACCATATGCAAACAATGCAAACATAACAGCAATCTGCCTAAACAGGATAGTCTGTAAAGAATGCTGTAACATCCATATTTCCCTAGCTCCAAAAATTATGAAAGAAAATTCCCGCTGTAGTAAATTTATCAGAGCTTAATATTCAAAAGGTTTCAACATTTTATCTCATTTTGACTTTTCTAGGGAATTATTGCAGCGGCGGTAAACTTTCTGTTTTCAAACAGCAACATGTATACTTGTAACATAGGCATAGTAAAGGCTATCAATGCCACTTTTATCAAAATAAAAGATGAAAAACATTGTTATAGATAACAGCAAGCAAATCCTAACAAAATAAATTGACGCTCCAAGCAAAACACATATCATGTGGTAAATAAAAATATAGCTCCAAGTAAAGTTACCGATGAACGAAGACGAAAGAGGGGATGCCTTCCAGGGCATCCCCAAGCTTAGGCTCTTGGCTATCCTTGAATATTACCTTGGGGTGCCTCGGGCATCCCCAAGCTTATGCTCTTGCCACTCCTTATTCCATAGTCCATCGAATCCTTACCCAAAACTTGAAAACTTCACAACACAAAACTTAACAGAAAACTCGTGAGCTCTGTTAGTATAAGAAAATAAATCACCACTTAGGTACTGTTGTGAACTCATTCTAAATTCATATTGGTGTAATATCTACTGTATTCCAACTTATCTATGGTTTATAAACTATTTTACTAGCCATAGATTCATCAAAATAAGCAAACAACACATGGAAAACAGAATATGTCAAAAACAGAACAGTCTGTAGTAATCTGGATCAAACGTATACTTCTGGAACTCATAAAATTCTCAAATAAATTTCTGGACCTGAGGAATTTATCTATTTATAATCTGAAAAATAATTAACTAAATATTTCTCTCCAAATAAAAATGGCAGCAATTCTCGTGAGCGCTAAAGTTTCTGTTTTTTACAGCATGATCAACAAGACTTTCCCCAAGTCTTCCCAAAGGTTCTACTTGGCACAAACACTAATTAAAAGCATGAAACCACATATAAACAGAGTCTATATGAATTATTTATTACTAAACAGGAACAAAAAGCAAGGAACAAAAATAAAATTGGGTTGCCTCCCAACAAGCGCTATCGTTTAACGCCCCTAGCTAGGCACGATGATTTCAATGATGCTCACATAAAAGATAGGAATTGAAACATAAAGAGAGCATCATGAATAACATGACTAACACATTTAAGTCTAACCCACTACCTATGCATAGGGATTTTGTGAGCAAACAACTTATGGGAACAATAATCGACTAGCATAGGAAGGCAGAACAAGCATAACTTTAAAACTTTAAGCACATAGATAGGAAACTTGATATTATTGCAATTCCTACAAGCATATATTCCTCCCTCATAATAATTTTCAGTAGCATCATGAATGAATTCAACAATATAACCAGCACCTAAAGCATTCTTTTCATGATCTACAAGCATAGAAATTTTATTACTCTCCACATAAGCAAATTTCTTCTCATGAATAGTAGTGAGAGCAAGCTCAATAAAATAATTATCATGTGAGGCATAATACAATTGAAAACTAAAATCATGATGACAAGTTTCATGTATATCATTATTCTTTATAGCATACAAGTCATCACAATAATCATCATAGATAGCAACTTTGTTCTCATAATCAATTGGAACCTCTTCCGAAATAGTGGATTCATCACAAAATAAAGTCATGACCTCTCCAAATCTACTTTCATCAATATAATCATCATAAATAGGAGGCATCCTTTCATCATAATAAATTTTCTCATCAAAACTTGGGGGAAAAATATCATCTTCATCAAACATAGCTTCCACAAGCTTGTGGCTTTGCATATCATTAGCATCATGGATATTCAAGGAATTCATACTAACAACAATGCAATCATGCTCATCATTCAAATATTTAGTGCCAAACATTTTATAGATTTTTTCTTCTAGCACTTGGGCACAATTATCCTTTCCATCATACTCACGAAAGATATTAAAAAGGTGAAGCGTATGAGACAAACTTAATTCCATTTTTTTGTAATTTTCTTTTATAAACTAAACTAGTGATAAAACAAGAAACTAAAAGACTCGATTGGAAGATCTAAAGATATACCTTCAAGCACTCACCTCCCCGGCAATGGCGTCAGAAAAGAGCTTGATGTCTACTACACAACCTTCTTCTTGTAGACGTTGTTGGGCCTCCAAGTGCAGAGGTTTGTAGGACAGTAGCAAATTTCCCTCAAGTGGATGACCTAAGGTTTATCAATCCGTGGGAGGCGTAGGATGAAGATGGTCTCTTTCAAGCAACCCTGCAACCAAATAACAAAGAGTCTCTTGTGTCCCCAACACACCCAATACAATGGTAAATTGTATATGTGCACTAGTTCGGCGAAGAGATGGTGATACAAGTGGTATATGGATAGTAGATATAGGTTTTTGTAATCTGAAAATATAAAAACAGCAAGGTAACTAATGATAAAAGTGAGTGTAAACGGTATTGCAATGCGTTGAAACAAGGCCTAGGGTTCATACTTTCACTAGTGTAAGTTCCCTCAACAATAATAACATAATTGGATCAAATAACTATCCCTCAACATGCAACAAAGAGTCACTCCAAAGTCACTAATAGTGGAGAACAAACGAAGAGATTATGGTAGGGTACGAAACCACCTCAAAGTTATTCTTTCCAATCAATCCGTTGGGCTATTCCTATAGGTGTCACAAACATCCCTAGAGTTCGTACTGGAATAACACCTTAAGACACAAATCAACCAAAACCCTAATGTCACCTAGATACTCCAATATCTCCTCAAGTATCCGTGGGCATGATTATACGATATGCATCACACAATCTCAGATTCATCTATTCAACCAACACAAAGTACTTCAATGAGTGCCCCAAAGTTTCTACCGGAGAATCACGACGAAAATGTGTGCCAACCCCTATGCATAGGTTCATGGGCGGAACCCGCAAGTTGATCACCAAAACATACATCAAGTGAATCACGTGGTATCCCATTGTCACCACAGATACGCACGACAAGACATACATCAAGTGTTCTCAAATCTTTAAAGACTCAATCCAATAAGATAACTTCAAAGGGAAAACTCAATCCATTACAAGAGAGTAGAGGGGGGGAGAAAACATCATAGGATCAAAATATAATAGCAAAGCTCATGATACATCAAGATCGTATCACCTCAAGAACACGAGAGAGAGAGAGAGAGATCAAACACATAGCTACTGGTACATACCCTCAGCCCCGAGGGAGAACTACTCCCTCCTCGTCATGGAGAGCACCGGGATGATGAAGATGGCCACCGGAGAGGGATTGCCCCCTCCGGCAGGGTGCCGGAACGGGTCTAGATTGGCTTTTGGCGGCTACGGAGGCTTCTGGCGGTGGAACTCCCGATCTATTGTCTGTTCTGGAAGTTTTAGGATACATAGGTATATATGGGTGCAGGAAGTACGTCGGTGGAGCTTGGGGGCCCCACGAGGCAGGGGGTGCGCCCTAGGGGGGGCGCCCCCCACCCTCGTGAGCACCTCCCTTGGCTCCTGGCATGGGGTCCAAGTCCATCCGGTAGCTTTCCTTCCAAAAATAACTTCTCCAGTTGATTTCGTTCTATTTCGACTCCGTTTGATATTCCTTTTCTTCGAAACACTGAAATAGGCAAAAAACAGCAATTCTAGGCTGGGCCTCCGGTTAATAGGTTAGTCCCAAAAATAATATAAAAGTGGATAATAAAGCCCAATATTGCCCAAAACAGTAGATAACATAGCATGGAGCAATCAAAAATTATAGATACGTTGGAGACGTATCACCTCACGCACGGTATTCCCACGGGTGTCGCCTTACCTAGCCCGGGACCGTTTGCGCCTTTTGGCTCATGTATATGATAGTGTATCTCGGCAACCTTCAAGCGAAAGCCTGGCGTGGGTGTCGGCCACGACCTGACTAACCACACAAGACTCTAGACCAGGTTTATCGCCTATTCGGGTTCCATCCGCAAGGAGATTCGGCCGGGGTTTCGCTCATGGCCCCAAACGATGTGTACAGGGTTCCCGAGCCCACCATCCGGGTGCCACTCGGTACACCGGGCCATAGTGCCTAGTCTGTCCCAAGTCCACCCTGCCGGGTGCCACTCGGTAGAAAAATAGCACTACCTACAAACACCAGAAACTATTTGCAACTCCTGGACAGAGATCAAGGTGGTTAATAAGTCGAGAGAGCTTGGAGCGCCCGGAGCCCAATGTGTGGTAGTAGCTAGTCATTGGACAACTTACACAGAACCTAGTTCTTAAGGACGGTCCCAATGAGACAACCCACCATGTACTCCTACATGGCCTCTCACCGCTACCTTTACCAAATCGTGTTCACACGCTTAACTCTCAGCACCAGAACATATCGTAACACTCCAATTCATTCCCGATGAATCAGACCTGACACAACTCTAAGCAATAGCAGGCATGGCATTATAGGAACACAACATGGCTCAATCAATTCCTACACATGCTAGTGGGTTTTAACTATTTACTGTGGCAATGACAGGTCATGCAGAGGAATGGGTTCAGCTACCGCAGCATAAAGTAGCAGTTGAATCGTTGTTGTCCTAATGCAATAAATGAGAGCAGGAGCGAGAGAGTAGGATTGTATCGAAATGAACAAGGGGGTTTGCTTGCCTAGTAGATCAACAGAGGGGCACTGCTCCTCTAACAGGTACTCTGGATCGGTCTCCGGAGTTGGACCTATCGAGAAGGAACGGTGTCGACAATCAAACACAAGCATATGCAACAATATGACGCATGAATATGTGATGTGTTTTGAGCTAATGCATTTAGCATTCAACTTGGAAGAGGTCCATTTGAACCTAAGGTTCAAATGCAACTCTAATTTAAGTCCCTTTAAATACCATAAGTGTGTTTTCATATATACAGCATGTATAGGTTGGGTTGTCATGCATGAAAATGGTACAGATGGATAGATTGAATTTTTCTGATCATTTTTCATATATAACTTATTTCAATCTGAGCTACGGTTGAATTTCTATGAATTTTTGAAGTTTAGCTAATTTTCTGGATTTTCCTGATTTATTTTAATACCAGAAAATGAATAACTGCGTCAGCATGACAGTGGCATGATGTCAGCGAGTCAACCGTGGCTGACCATGTCAAACCTGACGTGTGGGGTTCACACGTCAGTGACACGGTTAGCTAACCGAGTTAATTAGTTGTTAAACTAATCCTAAACTAAAAATTAGCAGGGCTGGGCCCCACATGTCATTGAACCACAGGGGTCAAAGCTGGGTCAACGGGGGGATAGACCCGGTCAATCTCGCCAGCGTTTAGCCGCCGGCGAGGCAAAACGCGGCGGAGGGGCTTGGGATCATCGTTCCGGCGACCATTTGGGCGGCGGAGACCACGGGCGAGGAGCCAGCGCTCGTCCGCGTCATCTGGAGCAAGTGGGAGAGGCGGGGACCGGCGCGGCGGCCGCAGCACGACTTCGAGCAGGAGCGGGCTGCGGGGCACGGGGAGGCCACCCGAGGGGCTCTGCGGCACCCTCGTGGCACCAGGAGCACGGTGAGGTGCTCGGGGGCGAGCTGTGATGGCTAGCGCAACGACGACGACATGGACGGCGGCGGGGAGCTACGGCCGTGGTGGTAGAGCTACCTAGGCGAGGCAATCGAGCTTGAGGAAAAGGGGGAAACGGAGTAGAGCTCATAGTAATTCGACGGGCGTGCTCAGCGGCTCGGCGGAAGCACTGGTGCGGCCGGAACAACGGCGGAGCCCGAGGAGGAATACGATGGCAATAGCGGCGTTCCAGGGCGTCCGGCGCCGTGCGTCTCGACGAGGAGGCGTAGCCCACAGCGGCGGGGCGCGTGGGCACGACGGTGAGGCGAGAGGGAGGCTGTGGCCGCGTCGGCGTGCGGCGGCGCTTTCCGGTGCGTTCGAGCGTCGCGGGAGAGAGCGAGAGAGAGGAGGGGAGAGGCGCAGGAGAGAGGGAGTGAGGCCGGGGGGGGGGAGCTGGGCGCTTCTGGCGAGGCCAGGTCGAAGAGGGGAGAGGGCAGACAGGCAGCTGCGTGGCGCGCATGCGCGCGGTGTGCAGCGACGACGCACCCTGTCCCTCTGGTGCGACGAGGGGGACGACTGGCGCTGGCCAGTCGGCTGGGCCGGCATAGAGCCAGGCCAGCAAGTGGTCCAGGTAAGTCCAGGTAAGGGTTTTCCCCTTTTTGTTTATTTTCTACTTTTGTGACATTTGTTTTGACTTAATAATAAAACTAAATCATTTTATTTTCTTCTGACGATTTTTTACAGGGACCTAAGGGATTAATCCAAAGCCCCTCACCAAAATTCAGAATTTTTGGACATATATAAAATATATAACATATATATATATATCCAATGCAAATAAGTATTGCATTAATTCCAAATGGCCGAAATAAATATTTATGACCTCCTGAAAATATTTGTTTGAATTTTACCTCTGACCAATATTTTCATAGAGCAACATGAACATTTTCTTGGACCTTTTTGGAGCAATTTTTATCTGGGTTATTTCCAGAAATGGTTTTGAGGGTTTCACAAATCCCCAATTCAAATTTCAATGAAATTTAAACATGATGCACACATGACTAGCTAGTCTAGGTCATACCAGAATTAGGGATGTAACAACTCGCCCCCACTCGAAAGAATCTCATCCCGAGATTCAGGAGTCGACGGAAAGAAAGTGGGGTACTCAAGTCGAAGACGATCTTCTCGCTCCCAGGTAGCTTCTCTCTCAGAATGATGAGACCACTGAACCTTGAGAAACTTGTTGTTATGACATCGAGTGACACGCTCTGCTTGATCAAGGATGCAAACAGGGTACTCTCGATATGTGAGGTTATCTTGGAGATCAAGCGTTTCAGGGTCCACTCCGCGGCTGGGATCCGAGAAGCAACACCTGAGTTGAGAGACGTGGAAGACATCATGTACTCGGGAAAGATGTGGGGGTAGTTCCAACTGGTAGGCAACCTCTCCTCGTTTAGAGAGAATGCGAAAAGGACCAATGTAACGAGGAGCCAACTTGCCCTTGATACCGAAATGATGGGTACCCTTCAAAGGAGTAACCCGAAGGTAAGCCTTGTCGCCAACTTCGTAAGCCACTTCCTTATGATGGCGGTCATACTGGCTCTTTTGACGTGATTGGGCTATTTTCAAATTCTCACGAATGACGCGAACTTGTTCTTCTGCCTCCTGGATCACATCCGGTCCAAAGAATTGTCTTTCACCGGTTTCTGACCAGTTCAAAGGTGTTCGACATCTTCGTCTATACAGAATCTCAAAAGGAGCTTTCTTGAGGCTAGATTGGTAGCTATTGTTATAAGCAAACTCGGTGAAAGGAAGGCACTTTTCCCAATCCATACCGAATGAGATAACGCAAGCTCTAAGCATGTCTTCGAGAATTTGATTGACCCGTTCCACCTGACCACTTGACAGAGGGTGGAAAGCGGTACTAAAGGAAAGATGGGTCCCCATGGCAGTTTGGAAACTCTCCCAGAAATGAGAAGTGAAAAGAATACCACAGTCTGAATTGATCTCTAGTGGAACACCATGAAGTGACACTATTCGAGAAATATACAAGTCAGCGAGCTGACTAGCAGTGATACTCTCTCGAACAGGTAGGAAGTGAGCCACTTTGGAAAGACGATCAATGACTATGAAGATAGCATTATTCCCTGTCTTGGTCCCGGGAAAGCCGGTGATGAAGTCCATACCAACTTTATCCCATTTCCACTCAGGAATAGCTAAAGGCTGAAGGGTGCTAGCAGGTCTTTGATGTTCTGCCTTAACGCGATGACAAACGTCACAGTTAGCAATGAACTCAGTGATTTCTCTCTTCATCCTAGTCCCCTAGAACCTCTGGCGCAGGTTCTGATACATCTTAGTACTACCAGGATGAATCGTGAGAGGAGATTCATGAGCCTCCTTAAGAATCAGTTGTCGCAGATGTTGATTCTTGGGAACCACCAAGCGGTTCTCAAAGAAAACAACACCTCGATCATCCATAGAGAAACTGCCACCAACTCCCTTGTCAATGTTTCTCTTGATCTGGGAAATTCCCGTATCATGCTTCTGAGCAGAGATGATCTGATCCACAAGAGTAGGTTTTGCCACCAAGGTAGAAAGGAATCCGTGAGGAGCAATGTGAAGGTTGAGCTTACATAATTCCTCATGGAGGAGTGGTTGGCCCTGCTGCAACATGAGATTGTTGCAATAGGTCTTACGACTCAGTGCATCAGCCATGACATTTCCCTTGCCTGGGGTGTAGGTAATCCCTAAGTCGTAATCTGAGATCAACTCCAACCAATGTCTTTGCCTAAGGTTCAAATCTGGTTGGGTGAAGATATACTTGAGACTCTGGTGGTCGGTGTAAATCTCGCAACGTTTACCAAGAAGGTAATGTCGCCATGTCTTAAGTGCATAGACTATGGCTGCAAGCTCTAGATCATGTGTAGGATAATTCTCCTCATGTGGATGCAACTGTCGAGATGCATAGGCAATCACATGGCGATCTTGCATAAGAATGCAAACCTAGTCCCTGTTGTGAGGCGTCGCAGTAGATAACAAAGTCTTTAGTGAAATCCGGTGGCACAAGTATGGGAGCGGAAGTCAGGCGTCTTTTCAGTTCCTGAAAACTGTACTCACACTGTGGGGACCACTCAAACTTTTTATCTTTCTTGAGAAGTTCCGTGAGAGGTTTGGCCACTTTGGAGAAGTTTTCAACAAAGCGTCGACAGTAACTGGCTAGGCCAAGGAAACTCCTAACTTGCTTAACTGTTTCAGGTGGAGTCCAATCAAGAATGGCCTGAACTCTCTCGGTATTGATGGCAATGCCCTTGCCAGATATCACGTGGCCGAGATAGGTCACTTCTTACAACCAAAATTCGCACTTGGAGAACTTGGCATAAAGGCGGTGCTCTCTGAGTTTTTCTAACACAAGTCTAAGATGTTCGGCATGCTCTTCCTCGTTCTTCGAGTAAAGAAGGATATCATCGAGGTAAACCATGACGAACTTATCTAAGTACTCCATGAAGATTGAGTTCATCAAGCGGGAGAAAGTAGCTGGAGCATTGGTTAGACCAAAGGAGATGACGGTGTACTCATACTGGCCATAACGAGTGACGAAAGCCGTCTTAGGAATGTCCCAATTTCCGATCTTGATTTGGTGGTAGCCTAACCTCAAATCCATCTTGGAAAAGACTGAGGATCCAGCGAGCTGATCATACAGATCGTTGATCCTGGGGAGCGGATACTTGTTCTTTATTGTGACCAAATTAACGGGACGATAATCTACAACCATCCGGTCCGTACCATCCTTCTTATTGACGAAGAGGACGGGGCAAGCCCAGGGAGAAGAACTAGGACGGATGAAACCCTTTTGCAAGGATTCATCGAGTTGTTTCTTAAGCTCAGCTAGTTCTAAGGGTGCCATCTTGTAAGTTCTCCTAGAGATTGGGGCGGTTCCTGGGATAAGATCTATGACAAACTCTACATCTCTGTCAGGTGGAATACCTGACAGTTCCTCTAGAAAGACATCGGGAAAGTCAAGGACTATCGGGATATCCTCAAGGTCTGGAAGAGAGCTGGCATTAAGAGAATAGAGTTGACGCTTTGCAACTCTGGTGGAGACAGTGACTATCTTGCCAGATGGGTGTGTAAGCTGAACAGACCCGGTGAAACAATCAATCTTGGCATGATGAGCTGTCATCCAGTCCATACCCAAGATGATGTTAATATCTGAAGACTTGAGGGCTACAAGTGATGCAAGGAATACAAGTCTGTCAACAAGGATTTCATTACCATGGCTTATTCTGGTAGTTTTCCATCTAGACCCTGGAGTTTGGATTTCAAGTGGAGTTGGAATATCACAAAATGACATGTCCTGCAAACGAGCATAGCCTTCAGAGATGAAGGAGTGAGATGCTCCAGTATCGAGCAGAAGCAAAGCTGGATGACAGTTGACAAGGAGTGTACCAAGAACAACATCCAGATCATCATGAGCGTCTTTAGCTGAGACGTGATGCACACATCCACGTTCAGTGGGAGTTGACTTGACACTAATCACCTTGCGTGATGGCTTACCATGGCCAACAGACTTCTCGGGCGGGGGTGGAGCATAGTTGGTTTGAGAGCAGTCACGGGCATAGTGTCCTAGCTCTCCGCATGTGAAACAAGTCCCTGGGGTAGGACATGGACCCGCATTGACAAGTGGTCTACCAATAGGCCTGGGTGGAGCATACTGCTGAACTGGGTGAGGCGCCACATAAGAGGGCCTCGGTGAATATCCGGGTGGAAGAGCGGAGTTCGAAACCCAAATCCGGTGCTTCTGAGAACTAGAAGCGGAGGAAGAACCCAAATCACGGGTGTGCTTACGAGACTCCTCGTAAGTGAGCTGAGCTATCTCTACGTTAATGGCCATGTTCACAAGAGCCTGGAATGTATTGCAATGATGCAAGTGGAGATCACGACGCAACTTGGGGTTGAGACCCTTCCGAAACCTAGCCTGCTTCTTGGCGTCTGTGGACACCTCCTCTGTAGCATAGCGGGCAAGGTTCTCAAACTCTCTACTGTAAGCATCAACAGCAATCTTATCTTGGGTGAAACTACAGAACTCTTCTCTCTTGCGGTCAATGAGGGCTTGAGGAATGTGATGCTCGCGAAAAGCCTCAGTGAAATCTCTCCAGGTGGGTATCTGGCCAGCTGGAAGCATAGCCTCATAGTTCTGCCACCAAAGACTAGCAGGACCTTCCAAGTGATATGCAGCATAGGTGACCTTGTCACCTTCAGCTACGCTCGCGGAACGCAACTTGTGTGTGATACTACGGAGCTAGTCGTCTGCATCGAGTGGTTCAATGGAATGATGGAAGGTATGTGGTTTCAAACCAATGAAATCATAGATGGTCGCTGACTCTTTGCACTGGGGTGCGGTGTTCTTCTCGATACGTTCTAACAAGCGGTTAGACTCACGCTTGTTCCTCTCCATCTCTAACATGAACTCTGCCAATGAAGACTGGTCGGGAGGATCCTCATCCCTACCATCTCCGTGGTTCCGGCTACGAGCAACAGAACTTCGGTTAACTGACGACATCCTGAAGAACCAACCAAGGAAACAAGGATGTATTCAGCATCATCATAAGGATGTAGAATATAGTACAAGGAAAATACTATCTCTCAAACTCCTAGGACAATTCCGGCAGCATAACGACAGTAAAATGCTCAAAATGAGACATCCTGCAAACGATGGGGTAGTACCATACTCAACATCATCACTCAAGGTTCCGAGATATTACTAAACAAACTACACCGGAAGTACTTGAAAACTGGAATATGACTCTGATCAACCAATCCTAAGAGACTATGGAGTAGTAACTCGTGATCCTGATAGACGGAAGAGAAAGCCTAGTTCCTTAACCCCGTAGGAAGGTAGGATGACTCAAATCAGAAGGCATAAGGTATAAGGAGTAAAAAGAGACTTACGTTCTGTTGGGGATATTACTATCAGGTGAGACCCGCCCAGGAGGGGCCGGGTCAGCCCCAATGGCAGGTTACGCAAGAAGCCCAGTAAACATTCAAGATTGTAGTTTATTAAGATTATAGAAGGCCCAAGGGACTGAAGGCGGTTTAAGGCCTGATATTATGAACCGCCATATGTAAGGAAAGACTTGTAAAGAAAGACATGTAAAGAAAGTCACCGAGCCAGACACGATTATGAGCCGGCCGGGACTCTGTAGGCCACCAGGCGTCAACCCATGTATATAAGGGGACGACCCGGTGGTGGCTTAGGGCAAGAAACAACACATCGATAACCAAGCCGGCGAGTTGAGCCTCTTGGAGATCAAAACCCCTGCAATACCAATCCCAACTAGACGTAGGCTTTTACCTTCATCGTAAGGGGCCGAACTAGTATAAAAACTCTCTCGTGTCCCTTGTCCCGATTAACCCCTTTAAGCTTCCTAGTGCGATGGCCCTACGACTAAGTCCTTGCTCTAGGACATCTGCCGTGATAATTCCACGACAGTTGGCGCCCACCGTGGGGCCAACGCACAGTGGATTTGAGTTCTTGAAGGGCAACTTCGAAGGGCTCAAGGGATACGCTGTGGGCCGGATGACCAAGAGTCGTCGCGGAAAGCTCTACATCGACGACGAAGGCTGGGGCCCCGAGGCCGGCTCAATCGAGTATGGGTATCGGGTCCCCTTCGGAGGAATTCACGTCTTCATCGGCTGGATCGGCAAGTCGGGCCCTGAGCCGGACGTCCGCACCAACCTCATCGAAACGGCTCAGTGCGCAAGGACCACCCATTTTCAATCTGTCGTGAAGCATGCCTTCGTAGGCTGCATCCACGACGGTGAATACTCCGAAGGATCTGTGGAGGGCGGTGAGACGGCCGTCTGCTCTGACACTGCATCATCAACAGGCGAGACAGACTCTTTGTACCAGCTGCAAGACGACATGCTCGGGGGCTGTTCCGATGGCAGCAGTATTCTGGACCCCCTTGAGCCACCGAATTGGGTCGGAGTCTTCATGGCAGGGACACAGCCCGGGTAGAACTCTACCGCAGCGGCAGCAGCAACTACCGGGTCGGCTGCAGCAGGGTCAGGTGACCCCGCACGCCCCCCGGCTCAGATTCTAATGGACCTCATGGATAAACTGACAACTCTATTAACCGACGTGGTAGAGCCGGCGGATAAAGCCCAGCACGACGCAAAGGTGGCACGTGTACGTGAGGAGATGGTGCGAGCTAAGGAAGATCTAGCCGCAGAGGAAACCCGGATGGCAGCAAAGCGAACGACTTTGGATGCTCGTGCTCAACAACTTCAAGCGGAGAATTTCCGGCTCTTGGTGGACCTTAATGCATCAAACGAGGTCACACTAGTAGAAAAAGGGTCTAATGTGAAACTAATTAGTCCCGGTTTGTAATTGAACCGGCACTAATGTGACCATTAGTACCGGCTCCAACGGCTAGGCGGGCGACGCTCATTATTACCGGTTCGTGGTGAACCTTTAGTACCGGTTCCTGCCACGAACCGGTACTAAAGATGTGGCGGCCTTTAGTACGGGTTGGTGGCTCCAACCGGTACTAAAGGGGGGGTCTTTAGTACCGGTTGGAGCCACCAACCGGTACTAAAGGTGGTGGCCTTTAGTACGGGTTGGTGGCTCCAGCCGGTACTAAAGACCCCCACCCCTTTAGTACGGGTTGGTGGCTCCAACCGGTACTAAAGGTGATGCGCTGCCACCCGTAGTGCACAATGTTTAGTTCCACCTTGCTAGTTGAGAGGAGCTCGCACTGGTTTATAAGCCCCGCCGCGGCTACCGTGTCGAGCTCCTCTCTAAGCAGGCCTTTGTGGGCCTATTGCAAGTCTTCTGTTGTGTGGGGACTACTAGGCCGTACGGGCCTGCATCCTGGCCCAACTAGAGATTGAGTTTCTAGTCATATGCAGGCCGTGCCAGCCCAGTAGGCGAGCTGTTTTTGCTTTATTTCAAAAATAAAAATAAAAAATCCTTACCAACCGGGACTAAAGGTCCCCCAGACCACGACATGCCTCGTGCCACGTGGTGGGCCTTTGGTCCCGGTTCGTGTTGAACCGGGACTAAAGGGGGGGACCTTTAGTCCCCACTCTTTAGTGTCGGTTCTAGAACCGGTACTAAAGGTCCTTACGAACCGGTACTAAACGTCGTTTTTCTACTAGTGTCACGAGGAGGAGGCATCAGAAAACTCAATCACATCTACCTCTAACGCTTGATCCGAGGAACCTATTCCATACACCCGGGGCTGGGGGGAGCAACCCGCCGGAGGCAAACCGGATCCCGACACCCGGCGCACCGGTTCAGCCGCGGGCCATGGAGCCGCCTCGTATCATTACCGCCCCTCCTCATTACATGCCAACACCGCCGGGTCACTTCTCCAACCCCTTGGAAAACCTCATCGCAGCGTCGGCTCATTTGGCGGTTCTCCCAATGGAAGGAGACTCACCAGCAGCAATTGAAACACGGAGGGTAAGAGAACTTCTTCAAACGGCTCTGGCGCAGCAGGATGCGTACTCCTACAGTCGAGACATGATCCATTCAACTCCTCGCCCAAGCCGGAGCCCGAGTTACAATAGGCATATGGAGTCCGCAGATATGTCAAGCAATGCTCAACGCCACAACCGGCCATACAGGCATGAGCCGGTGCGGGCTGGAGCCCTTAACTTGGCGGATCAGGAGAGGATTCATCAAGAGGCGAAACGAGCAGCTCAAATGGCAGCAGATCAGGCGGCTCATCAAACCTTTCCGGCTTATCCAGCAACCTCGGTTGAGGCAGGAGTGGCCACAAGAACCGGAGGCATGCCTTTCTTGGTGCCAGCCATACACAATGAGCGTTTGCCAAAGGACTTCAAGGGGCCTCATAAAGTGCCTAATTACACGGCTGACCTACAGCCGGGGGCTTGGATTGAGAGTTATGAGATGGCTATGGAATTTTTGGAGGTCAGCGATGCTGCAATGGCCAAGTATTTCACCATGATGTTAGATGGAACAGCTCGTACTTGGTTGAAGGGATTGCCACCCAATTCTATCGACTCATGGGCGGAGTTGAAGGCCCATTTTATCCAGAACTTTAAGGATACATGTAAGCAGCCTATGTCGATTGTGGACCTGACCAATTGCAAGCAAGAGGATGGTGAATCCACAACCCATTGGGTGCGCCGGGTCAAGGAGATAATACATTCATCTGATAAGATGGATGCCGGCTCAACAGTTTTAATGTTGGAGAAAAAAATGCCGTTTGAACCTTTGAAGCAGAAGCTCGGGCGGCTCAAGCGTGACTGTAATGACATGGGAACATTGATGGCGGCTCTCGTCAAGTATGCTGATTCTGATACTACCAAGGACCCGGTGTCTGACGAAGAAAAAGCAACAAAGGGAAAGAAGAACGGCAACAGCAAGGGTCACCAGCATAACCCGGCAAATCAGGGAGGTAACAAATGTAAGGCTGATGAGTTTGTTGCTAACACTAATACATAGGGTGGTAATCAATGGCGCAAGGGCAGACAACCCCCTCGGTCGGGCGGGTCAGGTCCCACCCTTGAGCAGTTGTTAAATGAACATTGTCCAAAGCACGACACCGGGGAGAAGCCAGCCACCCACCTGTGGAAAGATTGTATGATCATGAAGGCGTTTAAAAATTCAAACGCGTTTGATGGAGGTCATGGCCCATGTGGTGGTTCAGGTGGAGGCGGTTTCACGGCCTGGGCGCCGGTTCAGGCGGTGGAGGTTTTCACGGTGACGGTTATCCTGGTCACCAAGGAGGATATAATCAGCAACCCCACCAGGGTAATCAGCAGCAGCAATCAGTTATCAGAGCAACCCAAAGCAGCTGAGTAGTGGGCAATATCATGTATTTACCACCAGTTTATGTAAGAGGGACCAGAAACTTCACAAGAGGGCTGCAATGCCGTTGAGCCGGTAATTCCATGTTATCTACGTTGGTTAGAGCAGCCTATTGTGTGGAGCAGAGAGGATCACCCGCCTCGGGTTGATAATCCGAGTCACTTGGCTTTAGTAGTGGAACCTCACGTTGGTGGATACAAGTTTACTAAGGTACTCATGGATGGAGGTAGCAGCATCAACATCCTCTACTATGAGACGTTCCGCCGGATGGGATTGACTGATAAAAATCTTAAACAATCCAACACTGTTTTTCACGGTGTGGTACCTGGTAAGTCGGCATACCCGGTTGGTAAGATTGAGATGGAAGTAGCCTTTGGGGATGAGTATGACTCCAGAGCGGAAAAATTAACCTTTGAGGTGGTTAAGATCAAGAGCCCATATCATGCTCTGTTTGGCCGGCCGGCTTATGCCAAGTTCATGGCTCGGCCGTGTTACGTGTATTTGCAGCTCAAGATGCTGGGTTATAAAGGCACCATTACAGTACATGGGAGCCGGAAGATAGCCTTGGAGTGTGGAAAAGGTGATGCTGCCTATGCTCAATCTGTTTGTGCAACAGAGGAGTTAAAATTTTACAAGGATCACGTTGACCCGGCAGATATGACGTCATTAAAGAAACCAACAACAGAGCATGAGCCGGCGTTGAAATTCAAATCAGCTGATGATACTAAGATGGTTGACTTTGTGCCTGGCGACTCATCCAAGCAGTTCATCATCAGTGCGAACTTGGATCCGAAATAGGAAAGCGCGCTCATCGAGTTCATCCATGAGAACCAGGACATGGAAACCTTCAGACATGCCGGGTGTCCCGAGGGAACTCGCTGAGCACACTCTTAATATTGATCCAAAGTTCAAACCTGTCAGACAGTTTCTCTGACGGTTCAAGGAAGAAAGGCGCAAGGCCATTGGAGAAGAGGCAGCCCGGCTCTTGGCGGCCGGGTTCATGTGGAGGTCTTTCACCCAGAGTGGTTAGCTAACTCGGTGCTTGTACTAAAAAAGAATGGCACCTCGCATATGTGTGTAGATTACACCGATCTGAACAAGGCTTGTCTGGCTGATCCTTTTGCTCTCCCCCGTATTGATCAAATCGTTGATGCTACGGCGGGTTGCGCATGTTTGAGTTTCTTGGATGCTTATTCCGGTTATCATCAGATTAAGATGGCGGTCAAGGATCAGGAGAAGACATCTTTTATTACTCCTTTCGGAGCCTTCTGCTATATGTCTATGCCTTTTGGGATTAAGAGTGCCCAGGTGACTTACCAGCGGTGTGTGCAGAACTGTCTTCACGATCAAACTGGGTGTAATGTTCATGCTTATGTGGATGATATAGTGGTAAAATCTAGGAAAGAGGAAACCTTGGTCACAGATCTGAAAGAGACTTTTGATAATCTCCGGGTCTTCAAAATGATGCTTAACCCGTCCAAGTGTGTTTTTGGAGTCCCAGCCGGTAAGCTCTTGGGTTTTTTGGTGTCTAACCGTGGCATTGAAGCTAACCCGGAGAAAATCAAGGCAATTACATCCCTAGCCAAACCAACAGGCATGAATGACGTTCAACGGCTGGCAGGTCAAATTGCTGCTTTGAGCCGGTTCATAAGCCGGTTAGGGGAGAAGGCAATGCCTCTGTATCAGATGATGAAGAAGACGGATAATTTTGTTTGGAGTGATGCTACGAACTCTGCTTTTGAGGATCTGAAGACACAGCTGGCTGAGCCGCCGGTTCTTGCTGCTCCGGTTGAAGAAGAACCGCTGTTATTGTATGTGGCCGCCAAGTCACGGGCTGTTAGTGTGGCTATTATGGTGGAGCGCAAGGAGGCTGGCAAGGAACATCCGATTCAACTGCCGGTTTACTACGTCAACGAGGTGTTGATTGAATCCAAGCAACGATATCCGCATTGGCAGCAACTCATATATGGGGTATTCATGGCAAGCTGGAAGCTTAAACATTATTTCCAGGGTCACCCGATCACTGTGGTCAGTTCTGCTCTTTTAGGAGACATCATTAAAAATAGAGAAGCCACTGGGCGAGTCGCCAAGTGGGCAATTGAGCTTGGATCTCATGGGTTGAAGTATGTGCCACGTACTGCGATCAAATCTCAAGCACTGGTTGATTTCATCAATGACTGGAGAGAGAGCAGATGCCAGAAGAGAAACCAGACAACACGTATTGGAATATTCATTTTGATGGGTCCAGACAGTTGGAAGGCTCGGGGGCTGGAGTTGTGTTAACTTCTCCATGAGGTGACAAATTTTGTTATGTGTTACGGTTGATGTTTCCTTGCACTAACAACGCAGCAGAGTATGAAGCCTTGCTCCATGGTCTTCGAGTAACGAAAGAGATGAGTTTGAGCCGGGTCAGATGTCTTGGCGATTCAGATCTAGTGGCTCAACAGGTATCTAGCAAGTGGGATTCCAAGGACCTTCTCATGGCGGCTTATCGCCGGGAGGTTGATGCCGTTGCAGGGCATTTTAAAGGTTATCAGGTGGAGCACATTGACCGTCGAAAGAATGAAGCGGCTGATGCCTTAAGCCGGTTGGGGTCTCAGCGTAAGCCGGTGCCACCTAACACCTTTTTGGATGTTTTGCATAACCCCTCTGTCAAGTTGCCTACAGAAGAAGATTTAGCTGTTCCTGACCCAGAGGCACAGTTGGTGGTGGCTCTTCATGTCATCCCAGATTGGACAGTACCGTTCTTGGCTTACATGACCCGGGGAGAGTTGCCAGCAGATGAGACCCTGGCTCGACAGATAGCCTGGCGGTCTAAGTCAATGACGATTTTGGATGGAGAGTTATATCATCATAGTGTTTCCGGAGCGTTTCAGCGGCGTGTTTCCCCCGAAGAAGGTCAAGAAATCCTTCGTGAGATCCATGAAGGCGATTGTGGTCATCACGCTAGGTAAAAATCTTTGGTGGCCAAGGCGTTTCTTCATGGCTTTTACTGGTTGACGGCTCACCTTGATGCAGAAGATCTGGTCAGTAGATGTGATGGATGTCAAAAGTTTGCATGACGAGCACATGTGCCGGCTCAAGAGCTCCGAATGATTCCAATCACTTGGCCGTTTGCGGTCTGGGGGCTTGACATGGTGGGACCTTTCAAAAAGTCTAAGGATAAAAGACACATCTCTTGGTGGCAGTTGATAAATTCACCAAGTGGGTTGAGGCAGAGCCTGTGAGTAAGTGTGACGCGGCCACGGCGGTTCAGTTCATGAAAAAGGTGATCTTCCGTTTTGGTTTTCCACACAGTATTATCACTGACAATGGCACTAATCTGTCCCAAGGGGCTATGGAGGAGTTTTGTCAATGAGAGCACATCCGGCTTGATGTTTCTTCTGTAGCTCATCCTCAATCCAATGGTCAAGCTGAGAGAGCCAATCAGGAAATTTTGAAAGGGTTCTAACCCCGACTCATGGTCCCGTTACAACGAACGCCGGGTTGTTGGGTAGAGGAATTACCCTCGGTGTTGTGGAGTATCAACATCACACCCAACAGGTCTACAGGTTACACACCTTTCTTCATGGTTTATGGGGCAGAAGCAGTGTTGCCTAGTGACATCCGTCATGACTCGCCCCGTGTGGCGGCCTATGTTGAAGCTAATAATGAACAAGCCAGACAGGATGCGCTTGACTTGTTGGATGAAGAAAGAGACTTAGCAGCGGCCCGATCAACAATTTATCAACAGGACCTGCGCCGTTATCACAGCCGCCGGGTTAAGTCTAGGACTTTTTAGGAAGGCGACTTGGTGCTCCGGCTCATCTAGGATCTGTCAGATGCACACAAGTTATCCCCACCTTGGGAAGGACCCTTTGTGGTCAGTAAGAACTTGAACAACGGGTCATATTACCTCATTGACGTTCGAGAGCACAAAGACTCACGTAAGTCGGAGGAGGAGACCCGCCGACTATGGAACATTGCTCAACTTCGGCCATACTACACCTGAGCCACCGGCTCTCATCATGTACATACGTTAACATTGTGTATACCATGCTAAGCAATAAAGTAAGACCATCGGTCTCTTTTCTTTTCAAAGACTATGCATCTTTGTTATTTCTTATTTTCAAATGACTATTAAGGAGCCGATCATATTTGAATCAAGTTTAACCTTCTTGATCCAGCTTATGATCGTATCCGAATCTATCTGCAAATCTCATGGTCACTTGGGGGCTTCCTGTTCAAACATAGGTCGTATTCAAACCAAAGAGAACATAGCTGTCGTAACCCTCTTTATCGGCTCAAGGCCAAACTCACTTGGGGCTTCTTGATCATATCCGAATCATAGTTGAGTCCGACTTGGATCGTATTTGAACCAGGGTCGTCAAAAACCTCTCAAGGTCATTTGGGGGCTTCTTGTTCAAACATAGGTCGTATTCGAACCAAAGAGAACATAGCTGTCGATACCCTCTTGATCGGCGCAACGGCAAAGCCACTGGGGGCTATATGGTCGTATTCGAACCTTAGCTTAACCCCTTTGGTCCGGTTTACTAATCGTATTCGAATCAGAAACCCCCACCTTTTGAATATAGGATTAAATTATGCTTATTATCTGTTGCTTGTCTTTTAGTTTTTTGTTGTTTCAATATTACAAACAATTTGCCTGGGCTTCCCCACCGGCTCGACTATTTGGCAACACAGCCGCCCGGGTCGTTCACACGAGCGGCTTACGGATCAAAAGGTGCAACCTACCAAGGTATAGCAGTCATTGGTTTCTCATAAAGATTGAATTATCAAAATTCATCACCTGGGTTATTTAACCCGGCGGTCTAAGGATCCAAAGGGACAAGGTATGGTTATTATTTATACGCACTTACCTGCTGCGTTAACTACAGAGTTAGTTTCAGCCCTTGTCCTTTATTTATATCTGTCTCTATTTCCTATTGTGGAAAATGTATTGGCTATAAATTGGGTGCTTTAACCCTTTTGGTTCTAAGCCGCCAAGCCAGTCTTTTCTTTGTATTTACAGGCAACAGAGTTTAAACATTGCAAAGACAAAACATTAAATACGATGCATACATTGGCATCAGGAAACACAGAGTCACATAAAAGTATTTTATGCACGATGGCATAAGCAGAACAAATGGTGTTTTCACAACTAAGTTATTACAAGGCTTTATAAGCCGGGTCGTGGACCATGGTACCAATCAACCTTAACTTCAACCATGGCAAGGATTTTCAGGCAAGTGTTCGTTCCAAGTTTGGTCATCCGGTGGTGTTCTCACCAGGCTTTCGGCAAAAAGAGTTTATCTTGGTGGTTTCGTTTAGCTGTGCTTATTTCAAATTGGATATTCATACGGTTAGTGTGGCTCTTCATGCCACTTTTGGAGGCTATACCCAAGGTTTTTGAGTTTCTCTTCTCAAGGATAGATCTTTCAAGTTCTCCGTTGCTTCTAAGTCAGTTGGTTTCCAAATTTACAATGGTAGTAAAGTGTCTGAAAAAGATTTCGAGATGGTTTTCAGCCTTTGGGGTAATGGTGGACCGCATTGGATTAGAGAAGAATAGTTATTTTACAAAGAAGAGGAGGATGAATGGACTCTGGTTGGCCGCAATGGTAGACCGGTTGCTGTTTCCTCCGGCGATCGCCGGAGCAGGTCACCGGGGCGAGGCACACGTTCAGTTTTCCAACGTCTTTCAGGAAGCATTCAAGGAGGGCGTGATTCAAGCATGCTGCAAATTACTCAAGGTATTACGGGGCAATCTAATGACCCAGATTCCACGTTGCATGGTCCGGTCAATAACATGCATGATCGCATTAATGACCCATGTACGTGTTTTACGTGTGGAAAAGTTGGCCATATTGCCAGGTTTTGTCCCCGACCCCACTCTACTAGCACTGGGCTATGGCCTTTTATTCGGTTTGAGCCTTTCCCAAGCCCACCAGCTGAGGCTTGGGCTCCAGGGGAGGTGGAGTCTTGGTTTACCCAACACGGGCCCGTTATCCAATTCAGGCAAGCGACATCATTCAAAGAGCTGGTCACGGGATATTTCTCTAATTTCCAACCGAGACCAGTGCCAGACTCCTTGCATTCCTCTGCTCTCTCCTTTTGTGCCGCTCCGTCGACTTCTTCGCCACCTACCTCTGACACCTCTCCACCATGCAGTGAGCTTCGCTAGTGCTCTGCTCCTTCAATGGCGAACATCCCCATAGCCCCGCAGCCTTTCGTCCCACATGGATTCCAGATTTAGCACATCGAAGGCCGTACGGGGGTTTCTCGGGTGGTGCTTCTGCGTCGAGCTCGCCGCCATGAGGATTGGGCAATTGCTACTATCCAGCCTCTGCCAGATGAGGTACTATTTCCTAATGTCAGAGAGGTTCTAGAGGATTTCCTGCAGCATGACCCTGTGGCTCAAGTGGGGGTCAGAGACATCCATCCATGCCCTTTTGGGGAGGCTTATGTTCAGTTCCGGCATGTGCGAGACAGAGATAGGCTGGTTAGAGATAGCCCGCATGCTTTTGGGGATGTGTTTATTTCCTTCTCTAGGCACAATGAGGGCCGCAACTGGAGGAGAGTCAATTTCAATAGGGTGTGTTGGTTGTTGATCATGGGTATTCCATTTGATAACTGCAACACTGAAGATGTTGCTGCAGCAATTGCAAGATTTGCGAAGATCATTAGTTGGGAAAAAGAGGATGCTCTGAAAGGGAAGGTTCTTGTTAAGGCTAGAGTTACTGACTTGCTTGAAATTCCTAAAAGTTTAAGGTGGACTGAGGGTGAGATGTTTGAGGGTGAATCTCTCACAAGTTCAATTGAAGTGCTCATGGAGGAAATGTTGGGAGGAGGCCCACCTGACGAAGACCCTGTCCCACCTCCTGGAGTTGATCCACACCTCATTCCCCTTAATGCAAATGACTTTCCTGGTTTTCATCATGCACAGATCAATAATGTGCAAGAGAATGAGGAAGAGTGGGATGATTGGGAGGAGCAGGGGCATTGGGCTTTCCCTCAACCTATGTAAGAGCCTATGAATGTACAACAAGAAGAAATTATGGTGGATGAAAATGAGGTAGTGCCCAATAGCAGCATCACTACTATAGTATGGGATTCTGTCACACAATGTTTTGGGAGGATTAAACCACAATGATGAAGTTAATCAAGTTGCTGTTGGAGATGCTGCTCCCCAATTGGGTGTTGGTCTGCAGAATTTGCTGCAGGCCTACCCACCTGACTTGGAGGAGCAGAATGATTTTGTCATTCCAGTCCAAGCTATTGGTCAGGAGAATGACATTCAGCAGTTAGTTCAACCAGTGCAGGTCTTGATTCCTATGGATGTTCCTGCTGCTTCTGCTCCACTTGCACCTGCTGAGGTTTCTCAACCTAATCTTGAGGATTCTGCTCAGGTTGCTCAAGATGCTGACCACCTGCCCGTCCCATTGCTGCAGTCTGGCCCTTTGGTTACAGTTCAGCAGGAGACTACACAGGCAACCACAGGTCCTGCTGCTACTGAGATATCTAAAGAAAATCTGGTAAACATTCAGACTAACTATCATCAGAAGGATACATTGTACATTGCTCAGGAACAAGTCAATGGTTCTGATATGGCCTTGAGTGCATCCCAACACAATACTGTCCTACCAGGTACATCTAAAGGTAATACCCAAAAGGTTCACTCACTTTCTTCCTTTGACTATTGCAACCTAGTGCAAGCTCATGCTATGTCAGTTATTAATGGAGATCACTTAATTTCTGAAGAAGGTTTGGATCTGTGGATTAAGCATTTTGCTCCAACTTCCCAAGAGGGAAATAATTCTATGACAGCTGAAATCCCTGTAAGTTGGTTCAACTTCATTCTGAACCTGTTACTTACACCTGATAGATTTGACTGGGCTATGAAGCTGCTCAAGTATTCTTTATGGCACACTTTGACTGATAATTGTAATGAGGAAGACACTATGACATTCTTAATTCCTGATACTTGTTCTGTAAACCAGGCTCCTGTCTGCCAAAACATTATTTCTGCAAGTCAAGATAAAGAGAATGATGGAGTTAGCCCAGCAGCTCACTCTTCCTCTCAGGCTAGCAGTCCCCTCAAGAGAATCTCCCCAAACAACATAATTCTGCTACCTGCTAGTGAGGCCATCTCCAGGAAAAGAAGAAGAAAGGGGCCCTTAGTGGAAACCCAGGTAAGAAGAAGTGGTAGAATTAGGGAGGAGAATAATGGGTTCAAAAGAAATTCATGTGCTAGAAAGGATTGTTTACCATGCAATGCTGCTCCCCCAATCATTCAGAATAAGATTGTTAAAAGCCTCACCAAATCTTTTTGCAAGGTTGCTGATGAGGAGCTCCAGGAGAAGTTGGCTAAAAGGCTAGAGAACAAGGAGATGGAAAAGGAAGAGTTGGCCATGGTTTCCAAGGCCAAGAAGGACAACAAAGGAGATAGTTCTTAATGATTAGTTCTCTTAGCCCTAGGAGTGCACCTGTGGTGTCTGCAGCTTTTGCTCTGTTTCTGGTACTTGTATGGGTCTGTCAGATTGTACTGCTTTGGATATGTAATTCCCTTATTTTGGACATCTGTCATTGTTGGTTTATGATATCACTTAATGCTCCCTACTATATTGAGGCCCCTGCTATGCCTGCCCTCATTTTGATGTGTGTTAGGTTCTAGCTCTCTGGTTGTGTGGATTGGCTCATACATGTTTTGCTGTCTGCATGTGAGGGCCTCACTTGGTGGGCAGCTGCACAGCTTCTAACCAGGGGTCTTTTTCTCAGTAGTTCCTGGCCTTATATAGTTATCTGTCTCAAGGGCTGGACCTTGAGTGTTGCTCAAAAACCTACAGTTTTCAATCATGAATAACAACAGATCTTGGAGTATTTTAAATTGGAACATCAGGGGTATTAACTCAGATAATAAATGGCTGGCTATTAAGCAAACATTGAAGAGAGTGCTGCTGGTATCCTTTGTTTGCAAGAAACAAAGAGAGAACATTTTGATCTACCATACATCCATAAGTTTTGTCCTAGGAGATTTAATAAATTTGAATTTCTTCCCTCAATTGGAGCTTCTGGAGGGATTCTGATTGCTTGGAATGCTGGTCTTTTCAAAGGGGAGCTGATGTTTTCAAACAGATTCTCTTTATCTATTAAGTTCACATGTAACAGTTCTGCTCAAACATGGATCTTGACAAATATTTATGGACCCTGTGAGCAAGTTGACAAAGTGGAATTCGTTAATTGGTTTACTAATATTGAAATGCCTCTTGAAGAGGACTGGATTATTATGGGTGATTTTAATTTCATCAGATCTCCTTCTGACAGAAACAAACCTGGGGGTGACATCAATCAAATGCTCCTCTTTAATGAAGCTATTAGCAATCTGGGGCTAGTTGAACTACCATTAAAAGGCAGACAGTACAATTGGAGTAATATGCAAGAGAATCCTCTACTTGAAAAGTTGGACTGGTTCTTCACCTCTGCTGCTTGGATGACTTCCTATCCTGACACTACAGCCCTGCCCCTTGCTAGGCCAATCTCTGATCACCTGCCTTGTATGATCAAAGTGGGGACTACAATCCCTAGATCAAAAGTATTCAGGTTTGAAAATTACTGGTTAAAGCATTCATCTTTCAAGGATCTTATTAAAAATGCCTGGGACATTCCTTTGGGATTACTGAACCTGCAAAAATCATTAATGCTAAGTTGAAGCACCTCAGAAGGAGTATCAAACTTTGGATCAAGGACCTGCCCTGTATGAGAAAACAAATTGCTGAAATTAATGAATGCATTTACCTCCATGATTTCTTTGAGGAATTCAGAGTGCTCAGCACATTTGAATGGAATTGCAGAAACATGCTGAAAGACCACTTATTGACCATTCTCAACAATCAAAAGATTTACTGGAAACAAAGAGGAAAGATTAAGGGAGTTAAGTTTGGAGATGAGAACACAAAGTTCTTCCACACAAAAGCCTCAATCAACTTCAGACATAATAAAATTGCAATTCTGAGAAATGAGGACAATGTAGAAATCTCAGACCATGCTGGCAAAGCTGGAATTCTTTGGGAAGCTTTTAAAAAAAGGTTTGGTAAATCAGAGGGACACACCATGCATTTTGACCTTCACAACTTATTGAGTCAGCAAAACAATCCTGAAATTTTCCAAGATTTAGAAAAACCTTTCTCTGATGAGGAGATCAACCAGATTGTGAAAGAGTTACCACATGATAAGTCTCCTGGCCCAGATGGTTTCAATAATGAATTCATTAAGTCTTGTTGGGATATCATAGGGCAAGATGTCAAGAATCTCATTCATGCTTTTCATGTTGGTAATATTTCTCTTGAAAGCATCAACACTTCTTACATCACATTGGTTCCAAAAAAAGAGGTGCCTATGACTGCAAATGACTTCAGACCAATTTCTTTACTTAATGGTGTGTTCAAGATCATCACAAAATTGCTGGCAAATAGGCTACAAAAAATTATTCTACAACTGATCCACATAAACCAGTATGGGGTTTTAAAAGACAAGGTGATTCAAGATTGTCTAGGATGGTCCTATGAGTATTTGCATCAGTGTTACAAGTCAAGAAAGGAGCTTCTGGTTCTCAAGTTGGATTTTGAAAAGGCATTCGATACTATTGAACACCAAGCCATAATTGACGGGGAGAGATGGATATCTTGGATACAAATGCTGTTTAACTCTGCTTCTTCGGCTGTCATGCTAAATGGAGTTCCTGGCAAGAGATTTTACTGCAGAAGGGGAGTCAGGCAAGGAGACCCTCTGTCACCACTTCTATTTGTCCTAGGTGCAGATTTACTCCAATCTATCTTAAATAAAGCAAGGGACCTTGGGCTTCTTACTACTCCTCTACAAATAAATTCTTGCCCTGATTTTCCAATAGTACAATATGCTAATGATACTTTACTGGTTATGAAAGCTGATGCCAGAGAACTCTTCTGTCTTAAAGCTCTCCTAAATACCTTTGCCACAACCACTGGGCTTAAGGTGAACTACCATAAATCCATCATGGTTCCAATTAACATCAATGAGGAAAGGGTGGAGAATTTTACTAATACTTTAAACTGCCAAAGAGGAGTTTTCCCATTCACATATTTGGGTCTCCCTTTAGGTCTGTCTAAACCCAGTGTTGAGCAATGTATGCCAATGGTTCAAAGAATTGCAAAAGGCTGGCAGGCTTGGCCACTTTCATGGCAAGTGCTGGAAGATTATTACTGGTAAAGTCTGTGCTGGCTTCTCTACCAATTTTTTCATGGCTTGTCTAGATGTTCCAGTTACAATCAAACATCAAGTGATAAAATACCTAAGACATTGTCTATGGAGAGGCTCTGACATGGAAGATCATAGACCTGCTTCTGTAGCTTGGACTACAGTTTGCAGACCAAAAAACCAGGGAGGTTTGGGAGTTATGGACATTTTTTCTCAGAATAAAGCTATGCTAATGAAAAATCTACATAAATTCTACAATAGACATGATATTCCTTGGGTTAACCTCATTTGGGAAACACACTACCAAGACAATAAACTTCCAGGACAACATTTGGTAGGGTCTTTCTGGTGGAAATCTATACTTCAATTTATTGATCAATACAAAGCCATGGCCAGGTGCCACCTAGGAGATGGAAGAACTACTCTTTTTTGGACTGATTTGTGGAGCAATGTGGTATTACAACAAGAATACCCTCACCTGTTCTCATTTGTGCAAGACTCCAATATGATTGTGCAACAAGTGGTCAACACAGAATACCTTGAAGATTTGTTCCACTTACCTCTATCTATTCAAGCCCATCAACAGTTTCTCCAACTAGAGGACAAATGTCATGTACTAAGACAGTCAGATTTTCAAGATATGACTGACACTTGGAGTTACATTTGGGGAAGCAGTACCTTCACTACCTCACAAGCATACAATGTGATCATAGGAGTCAAACAAGTTCCACCTCATTTTTCTTGGGTTTGGAAATCTTCATGCCAACCTAAGCACAAAATGTTCTTCTGGATGCTCCTACATGATAGAGTGAACACAAGAAACTTGCTGAGAAGGAGAAGTTTTGTTTTGGAGGAATACAACTGTGCTGTGTTGAGCTGCCAGCAAGAAGAGACACTACACCATTTATTTTGGGGATGTCAGTTTTCAAGGAATTGCTGGGATTTCATATGTCCACAAAGATCTCCAAATCTGTCTGTTCTGGGAGTTTTCCAAGATTTAAAGGATAAGTTGGGAGTACCCTTCTTCATGGAAATTATCATTCTGGGATCTTGGGCTATTTGGATTGTCAGAAACAACAAGATTTTCGAGAACATTCAACCTTTGTTTCAAAGTTGGAAGCACATTTATGTTGAGGAAATGAGGCTGCTATCCCACAGAATTAAGAATAAGTATGCCAATGATTTCAACTCTTGGCTGGAAATCTTGATTTCCTCTTGAAGATAGCTCTTCTCTGTTTTTTGTTTCTTTCTTTCTTTGTTCTTTTAGTTCTTTTTTAGGGGCTCACCTCAAGCCCTCTTTTTCTTTTATCTAGCCTAGCTTAGCTTCTAGTTGTACAGTTTTTCCTGTTCTTTGGCTCCTTTTGTACAGTGATACCTGTTCTTTGTTTCTTAATATAAAAATTGCAGTGGGGTTTTCCCCTACTATTCATAGTCAAAAAGGCTTTATAAGCCCATGAAGATGATCATTGTTCCTCCCTCGCCGGTTCACCACCTTCTGTTGGCTGGAAGTTGGGCTTTGACCAATCAAAACCATTCACGGCGACAAATTCGGCTTCATTGTCGATCAGGCCGACCGGGTCAACTTCCGGGGCAAATGTGTATTCTCTCACCGGTGGGATCAAATTTGTTACCTTGTATGAGGGAGTGGCCATCTTCTTATTCTCACTATCAAAACCCGGCTGGTATTTATCAACATTGGTATCATCTCCAAGGGTAGTTGCTTGAGGCCGGACTCCACGCACGCAAGCCATGAAGTCATCCTGATCAAAAGGAGACCCGTATTCCTTCACGATGGGATAGCCTCTGGCCACGCCGCCGGGTCTAGGTCTGGCACCCAAGCCTTGGAGCGACTCAGGGTAGTCAAAGCTCCGGCTCACGCGCAGGAGCGTTTTACTTCTTGAAACCTGGCAGGAAGGATGGACAGTTTCTTCAGGACGTCGCTAAGCCGGTTGGGTCCTTGATTAGCAGGAGAGATGGCGGCCAGAGCCCGCTGTGCGCCAACATACAGTTGTTCAACCAAAGTATATACTGCCTTCAGTTTAATCAATGGGTCATGGCTCAGATTTTTGCTTTGAGGACCCACATAAATTTTACACGCAAAGTCAGTTGGAGGATTAGACTCCGGATTTGCAAGCAGCACACAAAAGTTAGTCAGACAGCTTACCAAAGATAGCAGCTACCATTTGAGACACCCGGCCCTTTAACCCGTTCAACTCTGTTGAAATCACTTTCACAGCTGTTTCGGCCGTCTCAGCACGTTGGGTCAAAAGCGCTTTTTCCTCTGCCCAAGTTTTCTCCTTGGTAGCATAGCTGGTCTTTAAATTTTCCATTGCAGAGAGACTTATTTTCAGTTTGGAGATAGCAGATTTGATTTCCGTCTCCTGGCTAGCTAGCCAAGTCTTCGCATCAGTCAGTTGAGAGTTCAATTCAGATAAGGCATTCTGCAAAACATTCAGATGAGTCAAGATTTGGTTTCAAAGTTCAAAAATCAAGATTCAAGTCTCAAGTACTTTACAAAAACCACTTGACACTGGGGGCTAATGTATGCCAAATCAAATTTCTATGACTTTACAGACATATTTAAGTCCCAAGTACCTTACAAAGTAACAATACTTGGCACTTGGGTGCTAATGTATGCAGTTCAGCAAGTTTATCAAGGTTAAGCCAGAGTATTAAGTGCTTTGAATACGGTCTCAAAACAATTTAAAGTACCAGTTCATTTATGATCAAAATGAGCCGGTCCTTGGGGACTATAGGTGGGGCTTTGTTCTATTAAAGTCAAGAAAAGATTCAAAGGTAAAAGTCTCGGCCTATATTTTAAAGTCTACAGGTTATTCCGATTCTCTCATAATCTGAAGACTTGGGGGCTGAAGGAATATAGATAAGCCAGAAAAACATACCTCATATTTTAACTGCAGCTGCTTGACCATCTCAATCTCAGAATCGTGGCTGGAGTGTACATGATTAAGATAGCCGGACAAAATATCATTGGCATTGAGACGGTCATAGTTGGAAACGTCAAAGCGAAGTTTTTGCCTCTCCAACGCCTCCTGTTTTTCTGTACACCGAGCCAGCAGGGTTGGGTTCCCCAGCTCAATAAAGCGGCTCCCGGTAATTTGAACATCTTGTGCAGGCGGAGACGGCGGATTGGCTGAGCTTGATGGTCCGGTTGTAGAAGGATTCATAGTGGTTTCGTCAAATGACGGCTCAGGAGGATTTGCTTCGGTGTCAACAGGCGGGTCTTCTGGAGCGTCAACTAATGGAGAAGCGGCCTAGCCGGGTTAGATGCCAACACCGGCGGGTCTTCCGCTGGCTTAGCTGCCTTCACTTTTTTGGATTTAGCTTGACCACTAAGAAAAAAGGTTGCAGGATAGTCAGTATAAAGGTACAATTGAACAACCCGGAAGAAAGGAGGATTTCTAATTACCCAGGAGCAGTCTTGAAAGCCGGGAATTGCATTTGCGATGAATCGCCAGAAGAGCAAGACACCTCCTGAAAGGATAAAAAAGAATTAAAAGAAATACAAGGAGAAGGATCCATTAAACAGAGTTAAAGACAGAAATAAGTAAACCTCATTGGGACGTTTCCGAGGGGTTTGTTGAAGAACAACAGCCGGTTCATCTTCAATCCCAGCTTGACGGTGGCTTTCATGTTGCTGCCTTTTCAAACGAAAGTTGGGATCCAAGTGAGCTAAAGGGTTAGGAAACCTTACTGTACGGATCACTCGTCGAACTTTGTGTCTTGGTAAGGGCTCTGAGTCGGAGGAAATGATAGTTACCTCTGCTTCCCCGGCCTGACTGGCCCTAGTGTCATCCTGGTAATGATCAGTGTCAATAAGATTGTTAAAAAATTGGCCAAGGCAATCAAGGGCTACCTATGAATCAGACATGTCATCAAGCTTCATCAAATGTTCAACAGTGCTTTTCTTTTTCTTCTTCGACTTCCGAGTCATTTTCTTGGCATTCATGGCGGCGGCTTTCGCCTTCTTGGCAGCCTCGTGGTCATATTTCACTTTCCAAAAGTCAGAGTTGGCCTGCAGACAGGCAAAGACAAGATGAAAGATCAGTGCTAAACAATACGGCTGGGAAAAATACAAAGGAAAAGAGATCAGAATATCCTTACTTCTGGCACCGGGTTAAGCTTACAGAAGGGATTTAACCCAACAATACTGCACTATTCATATTTCCCATTCACCAAGAGGTTTGACATTGAGACAATGTCTTCTTCGGTTAGTTGAACCAGGCTATGACGAAGAGAGTCATCCGGGCCTCCACCATATTCATACATCAACTTTTATCGACGGCTTAAAGGAATAACCCGCCATGAGATCCAACAGCGGGTCAGATCAACTCCAGTCAACCCGTTCCCTAACAGAGCATTGATCTTCTTGATGGATGGCATCAATCTCTTGCGTTCAGCAACAATGAGTTTATTCGAAAGCGCGAACTTGGAGTCAAGACGATCGGGGCGGTAACCCGGCAGTGGCTTCTCGTTTGCTGGTGAGATGTCCTGACAGTAGAACCAAGTTTGGTTGCAGTCCTTTGGGTGACTTGGTAAGACTATGAGAGGGAAGACAGCACCCTGTTGGCGCTGAATTGAGATGCCTCCAAGCTCTAAGATAAGGCCATTGGTGCACTCGTTCTGCCGGTTCAGATAAAAGTATTCTCTAAACAACTCTACGATCGGCTCTTGCTGAAGATACACTTCACAGAGCACTTGGAAGTTGCAAATATTAGATATGGAATTGGGCCCGATGTCCTGAGTATGGAGTTTGAAAAAGTGAAGGACCTCTCTGAAGAACTTTGAGCCGGGCGGTGAGAAGCCACGGTTCATGTGGTCAGTAAAAACAATCACTTCGCCATCTTTTGGATTGGGTCGATCTTCTTCGGGTCAGGGGCACGGTAAGACATGACGGCTTTTGATGGCAGAAATCCTATCATGAACTCTTTTAAACGTTCCTCAGTTATGGTTGAGGGAACCCAATTATAGATGGTTGGCATTTTGGACGGCATGATGTGCAAGGAACTGAAAAAAGCAACATGCCGGTTCAGTTTAACGATGAGATTAACAGTTAAGGGATGAAGATGCAAAAACATGTAATGGCGGCTTAACTAAGGGCTAATGACATATAAGGAAAATAAAGCCGGTGCGATAAGCCGCCATGACTATAGATTCTTTCAGAAAGTGGATTCAGCTAACTATTGGGACAAACAAGTTTCCCAAAATGGCTGATATTATTTTAGATCAAATGGATGTTCAAAATAAAAAAAATTCTAGACCTAAAAATACAGTCCAGATGAGTTCATCAGATCTAAACATAGCTCTTGTACCAGAAAAAGGAGTCTGCTAATATCAAAAGGAGGCACTAAACAACTACTGCATGAACATACATCTCTTTTGGATCAGAAAGAGGAGGCAGTAGAAGAACTATGAAGAACTATGAGGAACTATGAAGAACACGCAGGAGCTTGGAAACCCTAATGAAGATCTGAGGCATGAAGGAAAGAAAGCTTACGGTTGCAGGTCTACTGTGGAGGTTGCCGTGGGTTCTCTGAATCAGTTTAGGTCGATGCAGCAGCCAGAGTCGACGACGGTGATGAGGCGCGGCGGCGGAGAAGCTAGAGCAGTAGCAGGGTCGCGAGAGGAAGAAGACAGAGAGAGAGAAGAATGAGGAAGGCCGGGGCGAGCCTATTTATAAGGAAAGATGTGAAGAGATGGGCATGAAAATCAAGGGAGAACCGAATAATGGTTATCCAGCTATATAGGCGCCTCGATTCTCAGGAAACATTAAAGATAAAAGATCCGTTGGAAGATGACGTCATGAAAATCTTTTACATTTTCAAGAGATGACGTCACGGCGGGTTACAAGGAAATTTCAGTAAAGAAAAGAAGATGGATTTTTTGGCGAAGTATGAAAGATTGACAAAGAACAAAGTTTAAAGTCAACCTGGGGCCTAATGTTGGGGATATTACTATCAGCTGAGACCCGCCCAGGAGGGGCTGGGTAAGCCCCAATGGCGGGTTATGCAAGAAGCCTAGTAAACATTCAAGATTGTAGTTTATTAAGTATTATAGAAGGCCCAAGGGCCTGAAGGCGGTTTAAGGCCTGACATTATGAACCGCCATATGTAAGGAAAGACTTGTAAAGAAAGACATGTAAAGAAAGTCAGTGAGCCGGACACGATTATGAGCCGGCCGGGACTCTGTTGGCCACCAGGCGTCAACCCATGTATATAAGGGGACGACCCAGTGGCGGCTTAGGGCAAGAAACAACACATCGATAACCAATCTGGCGAGTTGAGCCTCTTGGAGATCGAAACCCCTGCAATACCAATCCCAACTAGACGTAGGCTTTTACCTTCATCGTAAGGGGCCGAACTAGTATAAAATCTCTCTCGTGTCCCTTGTCCCGATTAACCCCTTTAAGCTTCCTAGTGTGATGGCCCTACGACTAAGTCCTTGCTCTAGGACATCTGCCGTGATAATTCCACGACACGTTCCCTTCCACAATCAATTCCCCTATATAGCTAAAGAATTTCTAGACTCAACTTAGACCAGGTTGGCTTGGTAATCCTACAGGCAATCAGGCTCTGATACCAAAGCTGTCAGGACCCTGATTCTAAGTCACACCGATCTAGCATGTAACACATCATATCACTTTGCGGCCTCACGCACGGTATTCCCACGGGTGTCGCCCTACCTGGCCTGGGACCGTTTGCGCCTTTTGGCTCACGTATATGATAGTGTCGCTAGCATCCATATGACACAGAAAACGGGCCGACATGACTAGTCATGAACCCAAAGTGGCACTAACTTACGGGAACAGGCATACATGAAACAACATCGAGCATGTCGGTCGTCAGCGTATGAATCCGGGCTGTAGCAACTGGGCTAACAGGACTCCGGGAATCCGGGCTGTAGCAGGCTAGCAGGACTCCGGAAAAGTCATCGCGTGACATTTCCCCGAAGGGACAGACACAGGAACGAAGTGAATCACATGCCGACCAGTCTAAGTGTTCCGGAGCAATAGTGCTGGGCTAGCAGGACTCCGGTAAACCGGGCTGTAGCGGACTACCATGGCTCGGTGGAAGCACTAGACTACATTTCCCCATAAGAGAGGCTACCAAGGATAGACAACTAGGTTGTCGGATCCCACAAATAGCAATACACGTTACACGTACACATACCATGCAAGTATGTGATGTACAACATGGCATCACAACATAATGCAAACTCGTATAGATAAAGGCCCAAAAGAGCCACATAGCATTTAATTCAAACAGAGGTCCCATGACCCATCATTCAGAGCATACAAGCAACAGAAGCATTACATGTCTGAGTACAGACAACTACAAAAGAAAAAGGCTGAGAAGCCTGACTATCTACAAGTCCCTCCCAAGGGTACAAGATCGTAGCTGAGGTAACAAGCTACTCGTCGAAGTCCAAGCGGTACTACTAGTGAGATAGATGTCTCACCTGCAAAACATAAATAAAGAAAACGTGAGTACAAAGGTACTCAGCAAGACTTACATCAGATCCTATCATACATGCATTACTATCAAGAAGGCAATGTGGGGTTTAGCTGCAGCAAGATAGCTTTGACTCAGTGGCTATCCTGTTCTACGACTACGAGTAACTTCTTTGAGGTAAGAGAGTGCACACGAGTCCACTAAACACCACATCAATACACTACTGTGGATTCATTCCCGTCTCCCTACGAGAAGGCCATCCATAACACTCACACTTGTCTTGAGCATTTTAGAATATCCACTTTAAGTTGTCTATGTACCACGTAAGCATCCAAGAAGTCCATAACCGAGGACACAGCTATTCGAATAGATCATGATAACCCTACAGGGGTGTACTTCTTCACACATGCTCTCAGCATTTATCTCCATGTACATGTCATGTATCTCGGCAACCTTCAAGCGGAAGCCTAGCGAGGGTGTCGGCCACGACCTGACTAACCACACAAGACTCTAGTCCAGGTTTATTGCCTATTCGGGTTCCATCCGCAAGGAGATCCGGCCGGGGTTTCGCTCACGGCCCCAAACGATGTGTAAAGGGTTCCCGAGCCCACCATCCAGGTGCCACTCGGTACACCGGGCCACGATGCCTAGTCTGTCCCAAGTCCACCCTGTCGGGTGCTACTCGGTAGAAAAATAGCACTACCTACAAACACTAGAAACTATTTGCAACTCCTGGACAGAGATCAAGGCGGTTAATAAGTCGAGAGAGCTTGGAGTGCCCGAAGCCCAATGTGCGGTAGTAGCTAGTCATTGGACAACTTACACAGAACTCAGTTCTTAAGGACGGTCCCAATGAGACACCCACCATGTACTCCTACATGGCCTCTCACCGCTACCTTTACCAAATCGTGTTCACATGCTTAACTCTCAGCACCAGAACATATCGTAACACTCCAATTCATTCCCGATGAATCAGACCTGACACAACTCTAAGAAATAGCAGGCATGGCATGATAGGAACACAACAAGGCTCAATCAACTCCTACACATGCTAGTGGGTTTTAACTATTTACTGTGGCAATGACAGGTCATGCAGAGGAACGGGTTCAACTACCGCAGCATAAAGTAGCAGTTGAATCGTTGTTGTCATAATGCAATAAATGAGAGCAGGAGCGAGAGTGTAGGATTGTATCGGAATGAACAAGGGGGTTTGCTTGTCTCGTAGATCAACAGAGGGGCACTGCTCCTCTGACAGGTACTCTGGATCGGTCTCCGGAGCAGGACCTATCGAGAAGGAACGGTGTCGACAATCAAACACAAGCATATGAAACAATATGATGCATGAATATGGCATGAATATGTGATGTGTTTTGAGCTAATGCATTTAGCATTCAACTTGGAAGAGGTCCATTTGAACCAAAGGTTCAAATGCAACTCTAATTTAAGTCCCTTTAAATGCCATAAGTGTGTTTTCATATATACAACATGTATAGGTTTTTTTGTCATGCATGAAAATGGTATAGATGGATAGATTGAATTTTTCATGATCATTTTTCATATATAACTTATTTCATTCTGAGCTACTGTTGAATTTCTATGAATTTTTGAAGTTTAGATAATTTTCTGGATTTTCCTGATTTATTTTAATACTAGAAAACGAATAACTACGTCAGCATGACAGTGCCATGACATCAGTGAGTCAACCGCGGGTGACCAGGTCAAACCTGATGTGTGGGGTTCACACGTCAGTGACACGGTTAGCTAACAGAGTTAATTAGTTGTTAAACTAATCCTAAACTAAAAATTAGTAGGGCCGGGCCCCACCTATCATTGACCCACAGGGGTCAAAGCTGGGTCAACAGGGGGGTTAGACCCGGTCAATCCCGCCGGCGTTTAGCCGCCGGCGAGGCAGAACGTGGCGGAGGGTCTCGGGATCATCGCTCCAGCGACCATTTGGGCGGCGGAGACCACGGGCAAGGAGTCAGCGCTCGTCCGCGTCATCTAGAGCAAGTGGGAGAGGCGGGGACGGCCGGAGCTCGCCGGAGCGGAGCTCGGCGCGGCGTCCGGAGCACGGCTTCGAGTGGGAGCGGGCTGTGGGGCACGAGGAGGCCGCCCGAGGGGCTCTGCGACACCATCATGGCACCAGGAGCACGGTGAGGTGCTCAGGGGCGAGCTGCGGTGGCTAGCGCGACGACGGCGACATGGACGGCAGCGACGAGCTACGGCCGTGGTGGTAGAGCTAGCTAAGCGAGGCAATCGAGCTCGAGGAAAATGGGGAAACGGAGTAGAGCTCACAACGATTCGACGGGCGTGCTCAGCGGCTCGGCGGAAGCACTGGTGCGGCCGGAACGACAGTGGCGGATGGCGGAGCCCGAGGAGGAAGACGATGGCGATGACGGCGTTCCAGGGCGTCTGGCGCCGTGCGTCTCAACGAGGAGGTGTAGCCCACAGCGGCGGGGCGCGTGGGCACGGCGGCGAGGCAAGAGGGAGGCTGTGGCCGTGTCGGCGTGCGGCGGCGCTTTCCGATGCGTTCGGGCGTCGCGGGAGAGAGCAAGAGAGAGGAGGGGAGAGGCGCAGGAGAGAGGGAGTGAGGCCGGGGGGGGGGGAGATGGGCGCTTCTGGAGAGGCTAGGTCGAAGAGGGGAGAGGGCAGGCAGGCAGCTGCCGTGGCGCGCATGCGCGTGGCGTGCGGCGACCACGCGCCCTGTCCCTCTGGTGTGAGGAGGGGGATGACTGGCGTTGGCCGGTCGGCTGGGCCGGCATAGAGCCAGGCCAGCAAGTGGCCCAGGTAAGTCCAGGTAAGGGTTTTCCCCTTTTTGTTTATTTTCTACTTTTGTGACATTTGTTTTGACTTAATAATAAAACTAAATCATTTTATTTTCTGCTGACAATTTTTGCAGGGACCTAAGGTATTAATCCAAAGCCCCTCACCAAAATTCAGAATTTTTGGACATATATAAAATATATAACACATATATATATATCCAATGCAAATAAGTATTGCTTTAATTCCAAATGGCCAAAATAAATATTTATCAGCTCCTGAAAATATTTGTTTGAATTTTACCTCTGACCAATATTTTCAAAGAGCAACATGAACATTTTCTTGTACCTTTTTGGAGCAATTTTTATCTAGGTTATTTCCAGAAATGATTTCTGAGGGTTTCACAAATCCCCAATTCAAATTTAAATGAAATTTAAACATGATGCACACATGACTAGCTAGTCTAGGTCATACCAGAACTAGGGATGTGACAACTCGTCCCCACTCGAAAGAATCTCGTCCCGAGATTCAGGAGTCGACAGAAAGGAAGTGGGGTACTCAAGTCGAAGACGATCTTCTCGCTCCCAGGTTGCTTCTCTCTCGGAATGATGAGACCACTAAACCTTGAGAAACGTGATGTTATGACGTCGAGCGACACGCTCTGCTTGATCAAGGATGCAAACAAGGTACTCTCGATATGTGAGGTTAACTTGGAGATCAAGCGTTTTGTGGTCCACTCCGCGGATGGGATCCGAGAAGCAACGCCTGAGTTGAGAGACGTGGAAGACATCATGTACTCGGGAAAGTTGTGGGGGTAGTTCCAACTGGTAGGCAACCTCTCCTCGTTTAGCGAGAATGCAAAAAGGAGCAATGTAACTGGAAGCCAACTTGCCCTTGATACCGAAACGATGGGTACCCTTTAAAGGATTACCCGAAGGTAAGCCGTGTCGCCAACTTCATAAGCCGCTTCCTTATGACGGCGGTCATACTGGCTCTTTTGACGAGATTGGGCTGTTTTCAAATTCTCACGAATGACGCGAACTTGTTCTTCTTCCTCCTGGATCATATCCGGTCCAAAGAATTGTCTTTCACCAGTTTCGGACCAGTTCAAAGGTGTTCGACATCTTCGTCCATACAGAATCTCAAAAGGAGCTTTCTTGAGGCTGGATTGGTAGCTATTGTTATAAGCAAACTCGGCGAAAGGAAGGCACTTTTCCCAATCCATACCAAATGAGATAACGCAAGCTCTAAGCATGTCTTCGAGAATTTGGTTGACCCGTTCCACCTGACCACTTCACCGAGGGTGGAAAGGGGTACTAGAGGAAAGATGGGTCCCCATGGCAGTTTGGAAACTCTCTCAGAAATGAGAAGTGAAAAGACTACCACGGTCTGAATTGATATTTAGTGGAACACCATGAAGTGACACTATTCGAGAAATATATAAGTCAGCGAGCTGACTAGCAGTGATTCTCTCTCGCACAGGTAGCAAGTGAGCCACTTTGGAAAGACGATCAATGACTACGAAGATAGCATTATTCCCTCTCTTGGTCCTGGGAAAGCCGGTGATGAAGTCCATACCAACTTTATCCCATTTCCACTTAGGAATAGCTAAAGGCTGAAGGGTGCTAGCAGGTCTTTGATGTTCTGCCTTAACGCGACGACAAACGTCATAGTTAGCAATGAACTCAGCGATTTCTCTCTTCATCCTAGTCCCCCAGAACCTCTAGCGCAGGTCCTGATACATCTTAGTACTACCGGGATGAATCGTGAGAGGAGATTCATGAGCCTCCTTAAGAATCAGTTGTCGCAGATGTTGATTCTTGGGAACCACCAAGCGGCTCTCAAAGAAAACAACACCTCGATCATCCATAGAGAAACTTCCACCAACTCCCTTGTTAATGTTTCTCTTGATCCAGGAAATTCTCGTATCCTGCTTCTGAGCAGAGATGATATGATCCACAAGAGTAGGTTTTGCCACCAAGGTAGAAAGGAATCCGTGAGGAGCAATGTGAAGGTTGAGCTTACATAATTCCTCATGGAGAAGTGGTTGGCCCTGCTGCAACATGAGATTGTTGCAATAGGTCTAATGACTCAGCGCATCATCCATGACATTTCCCTTGCCTAGGGTGTAGGTAATCCCTAAGTCGTAATCTGAGATCAACTCCAACCAACGTCTTTGCCTAAGGTTCAAATCTGGTTGGGTGAAGATATACTTGAGACTCTGGTGGTCGGTGTAAATCTCGCAACGTTTACCAAGAAGGTAATGTCGCCATGTCTTAAGTGCATAGACTACGGCTGCAAGCTCTAGATCATGTGTAGGATAATTCTCCTCATGTGGATGCAACTGTCGATATGCATAGGCAATCACATGGCGATCTTGCATAAGAATGCAACCTAGTCCCTGTTGTGAGGCATCGCAGTAGATAACAAAGTCTTTAGTGAAATCCGGTGGCACAAGTATGGGAGAGGAAGTCGGGCGTCTTTTCAGTTCCTAAAAACTGTACTCACACTATGGGGACCACTCAAACATTTTATCTTTCTTGAGAAGTTCCGTGAGAGGTTTGGCCACTTTGGAGAAGTTTTCAACAAAGCGTCGACAGTAACTGGCTAGGCTAAGGAAACTCCTAACTTGCTTAACTGTTTCAGGTGGAATCCAATCAAGAACGGCTTGAACTCTCTCGGGATTGATGGCAATGCCCTTGCTAGAGATCACGTGGCCGAGATAGGTCACTTCTGGCAAACAAAATTCACACTTGGAGAACTTGGCATAAAGGCAGTACTCTCTGTGTTTTTCTAACACAAGTCTAAGATGTTCGGCATGCTCTTCCTCGTTCTTCGAGTAAATAAGGATATCATCGAGGTAAACCACAACGAACTTATCTAAGAACTCCATGAAGATCAAGTTCATCAAACGGGAGAAAGTAGCTGGAGCATTGGTTAGACCAAAGGACATGACAGTGTACTCATACTGGCCATAACGAGTGACGAAAGCCGTCTTAGGAATGTCCCCATTTCTGATCTTGATTTGGTGATAGCCTAACCTCAAATCCATCTTGGAAAAGACTGAGGATCCAGCGAGCTGATCATACTGGTCGTTGATCCTGGGGAGCAGATACTTGTTCTTTATCGTGACCAAATTAACGGGACGATAATCTACAACCATCCGGTCCATACCATCCTTCTTCTTGACGAAGAGGACGGGGCAAGCCCAGGGAGAAGAACTAGGACGGATGAAACCCTTTTGCAAATATTCATCGAGTTGTTTCTTAAGCTCAGCTAGTTCTAAGGGTGCCATCTTGTAAGGTCTCCTAGAGATTGGGGCGGTTCCTGGGATAAGATCTATGACAAACTCTACATCTCTGTCAGGTGGAATACCTGGCAGTTCCTCTGGAAAGACATTAGGAAAGTCACGGACTACCGGGATATCCTCAAGGTCTGGAAGAGGGCTGGCATTAAGAGAATAGAGTTGACGCTTTGCAACTCTGGTGGAGACAGTGACTATCTTGCCAGATGGGTGTGTAAGCTGAACAGACCTAGTGAAACAATCAATCTTGGCATGATGAGCTATCATCCAGTCCATACCCAAGATGATGTTAATATCTGAAGACTTGAGGGCTACAAGTGATGCAAGGAATACAAGTCTGTCAACAAGGATTTCATTACCATGGCTTATTCTGGTAGTTTGCCATCTAGAACCTGGAGTTTGGATTTCAAGTGGAGTTAGCATATCACAAAATGACATGTCGTGCAAACGAGCATAGCCTTCAGAGATGAAGGAGTGAGATGCTCCGGTATCGAACAGAACCAAAGCTGGATGACAGTTGACAAGGAGTGTACCAAGAATGACATCTAGATCATCATGAGCATCTTTAGATGAGACGTGATGCACACATCCACGTTCAGCGGGAGCTGACTTGACACTAGTCACCTTGTGTGATGGCTTACCACGGCCAACAGACTTCTCGGGCGGGGGTGGAGCATAGTTGGTTTAAGAGCAGTCACGGGCATAGTGTCCTGGCTCTCCGCATGTGAAACAAGTCCCTAGGGTAGAACGTGGACCCGCATTGATAAGCGGTCTACCAATAAGCCTGGGTGGAGCATACTGCTGAACTGGGTGAGGTGCCACATAAGAGGGCCTCGGTGAATATCCGGGTGGAAGAGCGGAGTTCGGAACCCAAATCCGGCACTTCTGAGAACTAGAATCGGAGGAAGAACCCAAATCACAGGTGTGCTTACGTGGCTCCTTGTAAGTGAGCTGAGCTGTCTCTGCGTTAATGGCCTTGTTCACAAGAGCCTGGAATGTATTGCAATGGTGCAAGTGGAGATCAGGACGCAACTTGGGGTTGAGACCCTTCCGAAACCTAGCCTGCTTCTTGGCGTCTGTGGACACCTCCTCTGTAGCATAGCGGGCAAGGTTCTCAAACTCTCTACTGTAAGCATCAACAACCATCTTATCCTGGGTGAAACTACAAGACTCTTCTCTCTTGCGGTCAATGATGGCTTGAGGAATGTGATGCTCGCGAAAAGCCTCAGTGAAATCTCTCCAGGTGGGTATCTGGCCAGCTAGAAGCATAGCCTCATAGTTCTGCCACCAAAGACTACCAGGACCTTCCAAGTGATATGCAGCATAGGTGACCTTGTCACCTTTAGCTACGCTCATGGAACGCAGCTTGTCTGTGATACTACGGAACCAGTCATCTGCATCGAGTGGTTGAATGGAATGATGGAAGGTAGGTGGTTTCAAACCAATGAAATCATAGATGGTCGCTGACTCTTTGCACTGGGGTGCGGTATTCTTCTCGATACGTGCTAACAAGCGGTTAGACTCACGCTTGTTCCTCTCCATCTCTAACATGAACTCTGCCAATGAAGACTGGTCGGGAGGATCCTCATCCCTACCATCTCCGTGGTTCCAGCTACGAGCAACAGAACTTCGGTTAACTAACGACATCCTGAAGAACCAACCAAGGAAACAAGGATGGATTCAGCATCATCATAAGGATGTAGAATATAGTACAAGGAAAATACTATCTCTCAAATGCCTAGGACAATTCCGGTAGCATAACGATAGTGAAATGCTCAAAATGAGACATCCTGCAAACGATGGGGTAGTACCATACTCAACATCATCACTCAAGGTTCTGAGATATTACTAAACAAACTACACCAAAAGTACTTGAAAACAGGAATATGACTCTGATCAACCAATCCTAAGAGACTACGGAGTAGTAACTCGTGATCCTGATAGACGGAAGAGAAAGCCTAGTTCCTTAACCCCGTAGGAAGGTAGGATGACTCAGATCAGAGGGCATAAGGTATAAGAAGTAAAAAGAGCCTTCCGTTCCCTTCCACAATCAATTCCCCTATATAGCTAAAGAATTTCTAGACTCAACTTCGACTAGGTTGGCTTGGTAATCCTACAGGCAGTCAGGCTCTGATACCAAAGCTATCAGGACCCCGATTCTAAGTCACACCAATCTAGCATGTAACACGTGATATCACCTTGCGGCCTCTCGCACGGTATTCCCACGGGTGTCGCCTTACCTGGCCCGGGACCATTTGCGCCTTTTGGCTCACGTATATGATAGTGTCGCTAGCATCCATATGACAGAGAACCCGGGCCGACATGACTAGTCGTGAACCCAAAGTGGCACTAACTTACGGGAACAAGCATACATGAAACAACATCGAGCATGTCGGTCATCAGCGTGTGAATCCGGGCTGTAGCAACTGGGCTAATAGGACTCCAGGAATCCGGGCTGTAGCAGGCTAGCATGACTCCGGAAAAGTCACCGCGTGACATTTCCCCGAAGGGATAGACACAGGAACAAAGTGAGTCACATGCCGGCCATTCTAAGTGTTCCGGAGCAGTAGTGCTGGGCTAGCAGGACTCTGGTAAACCGGGCTGTAGCGGACTACCGTGGCTCGATGGAAGCACTAGACTACATTTCCCCATAAGAGAGGCTACCAAGGATAGAGAACTAGATTGTCGGATCCCACACATAGCATTACACGTTACATGTACACATAACATGCAAGTATGTGCTGTACAACATGGCATCACAACATAACGCAAACTCATATAGATAAAGGCCCAAAAGAGCCACATAGCATTTAATTCAAAGAGGGGTCTCATGACCCATCATTTAGAGCATACAAGCAACGGAAGCATTACATGTCTAAGTACAAACAACTACAAAAGAAAAAGGCTGAGAAGCCTGACTATCTACAAGTCCCTCCCAAGGGTACAAGATCGTAGCTGAGGTAACAAGCTACTCGTCGAAGTCCAAGCGGTACTACTAGTGAGACAGATGTCTCATCTGCAAAACATAAGTAAAGTAAACGTGAGTACAAAGGTACTCAGCAAGACTTACATCAGATCCTATCATACATGCATTAGTATCAAGAAGGCAATGTGGGGTTTAGTTGCAGCAAGCCAGCTTTGACTTAGTGGCTATCCTGTTCTACGACTACGAGTAACTTCTTTGAGGTAAGAGAGCGCACACGAGTCCACTAAACACCACATCAATACACTACTATGGATTCATTCCCGTCTCCCTACGAGAAGGCCATCCATAGCACTCACACTTGTCTTGAGCATTTTAGAGTATCCACTTTAAGTTGTCTATGTACCACGTAAGCATCCAAGAAGTCCATAACCGAGGACACGACTATTCGAATAGATCATGATAACCCTGCAGGGGTGTACTTCTTCACACACGCTCTCACCACTTATCACTATGCACACGTCATCTATCTCAGCAACCTTCAAGCGGAAGCCTGGCGAGGGTGTCGGCCACGACCTGACTAACCACACAAGACTCTAGTCCAGGTTTATCGCCTATTCGGGTTCCATCCGCAAGGAGATCCGGCCGGGGTTTCATTCACGGCCCCAAACGATGTGTACAGGGTTCCCGACCCCACCATCCGGGTGCCACTCGGTACACCGGGCCATAGTGCCTAGTCTGTCCCAAGTCCACCCTGCCGGGTGCCACTCGATAGAAAAATAGCACTACCTACAAACACTAGAAACTATTTGCAACTCCTGGACAGAGATCAAGGCGATTAATAAGTCGAGAGAGCTTGGAGCACCCGTAGCCCAATGTGTGGTAGTAGCTAGTCATTGGACAACTTACACGGAACTCAGTTCTTAAGGACGGTCCCAATGAGACAACCCACCATGTACTCCTACATGGCCTCTCACCGCTACCTTTACCAAATCGTGTTCACACGCTTAACTCTCAACACTAGAACATATCGTAACACTCCAATTCATTCCCGATGAATCAGACCTGACACAACTCTAAGCAATAGCAGGCATGGCATGATAGGAACACAACATGGCTCAATCAACTCCTACACATGCTAGTGGGTTTTAACTATTTACTGTGGCAATGACACGTCATGCAGAGGAATGGGTTCAACTACCGCAACATAAAGTAGTAGTTGAATCATTGTTGTCCTAATGCAATAAATGAGAGCAGGAGCGAGAGAGTAGGATTGTATCGGAATGAACAAGGGGGTTTGCTTGCCTGGTATATCAACAGAGGGGCACTGCTCCTCTGACAGGTACTCTGGATCGGTCTCCGGAGCAGGACCTATCGAGAATGAACGGTGTCGCCAATCAAACACAAGCATATGCAACAATATGATGCATGAATATGGCATGAATATGTGATGTGTTTTGAGCTAATGCATTTAGCATTCAACTTGGAAGAGGTCCATTTGCACCAAAGGTTCAAATGCAACTCCAATTTAAGTCCCTTTAAATACCATAAGTGTGTTTTCATATATACAGCTTGTATAGGTTGGTTTGTCATGCATGAAAATGGTACAGATGGATAGATTGAATTTTTCTGATCATTTTTCATATATAACTTATTTCAATCTGAGCTACGGTTGAATTTCTATGAATTTTTGAAGTTTAGCTAATTTTCTGGATTTTCTTGATTTATTTTAATACCAGAAAATGAATAACTGTGTCAGCATGACAGTGCCATGACGTCAGCGAGTCAACCGTGGTTGACCAGGTCAAACTTGACGTGTGGGGTTCACACGTCAGTGACACGGTTAGCTAACAGAGTTAATTACTTGTTAAACTAATCCTAAACTAAAAATTAGCAGGGCCGTGCCCCACATGTCATTGACCCACAAGGGTCAAAGCTGGGTCAACGGGGGGTTAGACCCGGTCAATCCCGCCGGCGTTTATTCGCCGGCGAGGCAGAACGTGGCGGAGGGGCTCGGGATCATCGCTCCGGCGACCATTTGGGCGGCGGAGACCACGGGCGAGGAGCCAGCGCTCGTCCGCATCATTTGGAGCAAGTGGGAGAGGCGGGGATGGCTGGAGCTCGCCGGAGCGGAGCTCGCCGCGGCGGCCGCAGCACGACTTTGAGCGGGAGCAGGCTGCGGGGCACGGGGAGGCCACCCGAGGGGCTCCGCGGCACCCTCGTGGCACCAGGAGCACGGTGAGGTGCTCGGGGGCGAGCTGCGGCGGCTAGCGCGACGACGGCGACATGAACAGCGGCGGGGAGCTACGGCCGTGGTGGTAGAGCTAGCTAGGCGAGGCAATTCGATGGGCGTGCTCAGCGGCTCGGCGGAAGCACTGGTGCGGCCGGAACGACGGCGGCGGACGGCGGAGCTTGAGGAGGAAGAGGATGGCGATGGCAGCGTTCCAGGGCGTCCAGCGCCGTGCGTCTCGACGAGGAGGCGTAGCCCACAGCGGCGTGGCGCGTGGGCACGACGGCGAGGCGAGAGGAAGGCTGTGGCCGCGTCGGCGTGCGGCAGCGCTTTCCGGTGCATTCGGGCGTCGCGGGAGAGAGCGAGAGAGAGGAGGGGAGAGGCGCAGGAGAGAGGGAGTGAGGACGGGGGGGGGGGGGAGCTGGGCGCTTCTGGCGAGGCTAGGTCGAAGAGGGGAGAGGGCAGGCAGGCAGCTGCCGTGGCGCGCATGCGTGCGGCGACCACGCGCCCTGTCCCTCTAGCGCAAGGAGGGGGATGACTGGCGCTGGCCAGTCGGCTGGGCCGGCACAGAGCCAGGCCAGCAAGTGGCCCAGGTAAGTCCAGGTAAGGGTTTTCCCCTTTTTGTTTATTTTCTACTTTTGTGACATTTGTTTTGACTTAATAATAAAACTAAATCATTTTATTTTCTTCTGACAATTTTTGCAGGGACCTAAGGGATTAATTCAAAGCCCCTCACCAAAATTCAGAATTTTTGGACATATATAAAATATATAACATATATATATATATCCAATGCAAATAAGTATTGCATTAATTCCAAATGGCCAAAATAAATATTTATCAGCTCATGAAAATATTTGTTTGAATTTTACCTCTGACCAATATTTTCAGAGAGCAACATGAACATTTTCTTGGACCTTTTTGGAGCAATTTTTATCTGGGTTATTTCCAGAAATGATTTCTGAGGGTTTCACAAATCTCCAATTCAAATTTAAATGAAATTTAAACATGATGCACACATGACTAGCTAGTCTAGGTCATACCAGAACTAGGGATGTGACATCAGATATGTCTGGTTCTTATGGCTAACTCTTTGATGCCCTCTTGGTGATGTCATCGGCTTCCTTCTTCGTGCTGCGGGGCACATGCTGCAGTTCCAAGCCCAAGAACTGCTTCTCCATCTTGTGTACCTCCGCGAGGTATGCCTCCATGTGCTCGTCCTTTGGCTCATACACCTTGTTGGAGAAGTTGACGAGGATCTGAGAGTTTCCCTTGATGGTGAGACGCTTCACCCCCAAGGCTGCTGCAGCCTTGAGGCCGACGATTAACCCATCGTATTCTGCGATGTTGTTGGAGACCTTCTCGCCCTGCTGGAAGCAGAGCTGCACGGTGTAGTACAACTTGTCTTGAGTGGGCGAGATGAGCACGACGCCAGCCCCCGTGCCATGGTGTGAGAAAGTGCCGTTGAAGTACATGACCCAGCTATCTGACGCTTCACTTCCTGGTGAGAGGGATCGGTTCTCGCCTGCTTCGGGTTCCAGGGCGTCGGTCCATTCTGCCACGAAGTTGGCGAGGGCAGCTCCCTTGATGACCCTGGTTGTGCTGGACTCCAGCTGAAATACCTGCAGCTTGATGTTCCACTCGCGACTCTTCCCACAGCGTTGGGGCTCCGGAGCACCCTCTCCAGTGGGTAGGCTGAGACGACCTTAATTGGGTGGCTTTGGAAATAATGACGCAGGTTGCGCGAGGCCACTAGGAGCGCGAGCAGGAGCTTCTGTGGCATGGGGTATCGTGTCCTTGCATCCCGTAGCACCGTGCTGACGAAGTACACTGAATGCTCGACAAGGGCGGGAGCGTCGATGGAGCCTGAGGTCTTCGGAGGTTGGGGCGCCTCCTGAGATGGAGGGTCCTCGGGAGTTCGGTCACACACCGGGGCCTCCGCTGGCCCAGGACCGCCTTCTGGTATGGCCTGATCATTCGCTGGTGTCGCTATGGTTCTAGTGGCGCCGTCTTGCCCCTGCTGAAGGTGCGGCGCTGTGCGGCGGGCTCTTGACCTGACGCTCCTCCCGGACAGCCACCAGCACCGCACTAGCGAAGTGAGGCATGGCGGCCAGGTAGAGCACCAGAGGCTCGAGGGGACGAGGCGCCACCATCACCGGTGGGTTGATGAGGTATCTCTTGAGGTCTTGAAATGCCAGGTTGGCCTCCGGGGTCCACTCAAACGAGCCCTTCTTCTTCATCAGCTTAAAGAATGGCAGACCACGCTCCCCCAGCTTGGATATAAAAGCGCCCTAGCGAGGTCACGCACCCCGTGAGCTTTTGCATGTCCTTGAGGGTTTGTAGCGGGCTCATCTCTTCTATCGCCTTGACCTTCTCCGGATTCGCCTCAATCCCCCTGTGTGATACGACGAAACCCAGCAGCTTGCCAGAGGGGACGCCGAACACGCACTTCTCCGGATTGAGCCGCATGTCCACCTGGCACAGGCTGGCGAAAGTCTCCTCTAGGTCTTGAGTGAGGGTCCTCGCCTCCCGAGACTTTACCATGATGTCGTCGACGTAGGCCTTAGCGTTCCTCCCGAGCTGCTGGCCCAGGGCGATGTGCATTAGTCGCTGAAAAGTCGACCCAGCATTACACAGTCCGAACGACATGCAGGTGTAGCAGTATACCCCACACGTGGTCAGGAAGGCCGTCTTATCCACATCCTCCACCGCCATCTTGATCTGGTGATAACCCGAGAAAGCATCTAGAAAGCACAGCAGGTCGCACTCGGCGATGGAGTCGACGATCTGGTCGATGCGCGAAAGCGGGAACGGGTCTTGAGGGCAGGCTTTGTTGAGGTTGGTGAAGTTGATGCACATGCGTTCCTTCCTGCCTTTCTTGGGCACGACGACGGGGTTCGCCAACCACTCTGGGTACTTGACCTCGCGGATGACACCCGCTGCTTGTAGCTTGCAGGTTTCCTGCACGATGAAGGATTGCTTCTCTGTGTGCTGTCGTTGCGCCTTCTGCTTCACAGGGCGCACATTGGGGCACACCCTTAAGTGATGCTCAGTTACCCCCCTTGGGACCCCCACTAGCTGCTTCGGTTCCCAGGCGAATACCTCCTTGTTCGCGTGCAGGAACTTCACCAGTGCCTCTTCTTGGTCAGGGTCGAGGTTGGCGCCTATGGTGAAGGTGGCTCCCAAGGGCCCGTCCTCCTCGACCGGCACTTGCTTTGTTTTGGCCCGATCTTGAGTGAACAATTGCTTCTTTTTCACTGGTGCAGCTCCCTTAGCCCCTGGGGCGGCTCCGTCGGCCGGGCGCACTGTCGCGGCTGCCCTGAAGGCAAACTTGAGAGCCGCAGGGCTTCCTTGATGTCCCCGACCACGGTGAGAACGCAGCTGCTCCCCGGCATCTTCATGAGGTTGTAGGCTGGGTGATTCGCTGCCATGAACTGAGCCTGGGCAGGGTACCCGAGGATGGCTGATAACCCGCAAGTATAGGGGATCACAACAGTTTTCGAGGGTAAAGTATTTAACCCAAATTTATTGATTCGACACAAGGGGAGCCAAAGAATACTCTCAAGTATTAGCAGCTGAGTTGTCAATTCAACCACACCTGGAAACTTAATATCTGCAGCAAAGTGTTTAGTAGCAAAGTAATATGATATTAGTGATGACAGTAGCAAAAGGTAACCGTAGTAAAAGTAATGTTTTTGGTATTTTGTAGTGATGATAGCAATAGCAACAGGAAAGTAAATAAGCGAAGAACAATATATGGAAAGCTCGTAGGCAATGGATCAGTGATGGAGAATTATGCTGGATGCGGTTCATCATGTAACAGCCATAACCTAGGGTGACACAGAACTAGCTCCAGTTCATTGATATAATGTAGGCATGTATTCCGAACATAGTCATACGTGCTTATGGAAAAGAACTTGCATGACATCTTTTGTCCTACCCTCCCGTGGCAGCGGGGTCCTTACGGAAACTAAGGGATATTAAGGCCTCCTTTTAATAGAGAACCGGAACAAAGCATTAACACATAGTGAATACATGAACTCCTCAAACTACGGTCATCACCGGTAAGTATCCCGATTATTGTCACTTCGGGGTTAACGGATCATAACACATAATAGGTGACTATAGACTTGCAAGATAGGATCAAGAACACTCATATATTGATGAAAACATAATAGGTTCAGATCTGAAATCATGGCACTCGGGCCCTAGTGACAAGCATTAAGCATAGCAAAGTCATAGCAACATCAATCTCAGAACATAGTGGATACTAGGGATCAAACCCTAACAAAACTAACTCGATTACATGATAGATCCCATCCAACCCATCACCGTCCAGCAAGCCTACGATGGAATTACTCACGCACGGCGGTGAGCATCATGAAATTGGTGATGGAGGATGGTTGATGATGACGATGGCGACGGATTCCCCTCTCCGGAGCCCCGAACGGACTCCAGATCAGCCCTCCCGAGAGGTTTTAGGGCTTGGCGGTGACTCTGTATCGTAAAACGCGATGATTTCTTCTATCTGATTTTTTTGTCCTCGAGACACAATATATGGAGTTGGAGTCGGAGAGGCAACAGGGGGCCCACGAGGTAGGGGGGCGCGCCCTAGAGGGGCAGGCGCGCCCCCACCCTCGTGGAGTGGTGGTGGGCCCCCTGGCCTTCATCTTTTGCAGGTATTTTCAATATTTCTGAAAAGTGGCACCATGAAGCTTCAGGTCATTCCGGGAACATTTGTTTCTGCACATAAATAACACCATGGTAATTCTGCTGAAAACATCGCCAGTCCGGGTTAGTTCCATTAAAATCATGCAAGTTAGAGTCCAAAACAAGGGAAAAAGTGTTTGGAAAAGTAGATACGTTGGAGACATATCAACTCCCCCAAGCTTAAACCTTTGCTTGCCCTCAAGCAATTTAGTTGACAAATTGAAAGTGATAAAGAAAAACTTTTACAAACTCTGTTTGCTCTTGTTGTTGTAAATATGTAAAGCCAGCATTCAAGTTTTCAGCAAAGATTATAACTAACCACATTCACAATAACGCTTAGGTCTCAAGTTTACTCATATGAATAGCATAATCAACTAGCGAGCAATAATAATAAATCTCGGATGACAACACTTTCTCAAAACAATCATAATATGATATAATAAAATGGTATCTCGCTAGCCCTTCCTTAGACCGCAAAACATAAATGTAGAGCACCTTTAAAGACCAAGGACTGACTAGACATTGTAATTCATGGTAAAAGAGATCCAGTCAAGTCATACTCAATGTAAACTAACAATAATGAATGCAAATTACATCGGTGCTCTCCAACTGGTGCTTTTTAATGAGAGGATGATGACTCAGGATAAAAGTAAATAGATAGGCCCTTCGCAGAGGGAAGCAGGGATTTGTAGAGGTGCCAGAGCTCGGTTTTGAAATAGAGGTGAATAATATTTTGAGCGGTATACTTTCATTGTCAACATAACAACCAAGAGATGGCGATATCTTCCATGCTACACACATTATAGGCGGTTCCCAAACAGAATGGTAAAGTTTATACTCCCCCTTCCACCAACAAGCATCAATCCATGGCTTGCTCGAAACAACGAGTGCCTCCAACTAACAAGAGTCCCAGGGGGAGTTTTGTTTGCAATTATTTTGATTTAGTTTGCATAAAGCATGGGACTGGGCATCCCGGTGACCAGCCATTTATCTCGTGAGTGAGGAGCGGAGTCCACTCCTCTTGAGAATAACCCGCCTAACATGGAAGATACAGACAGCCCTAGTTGATACATGAGCTATTCGAGCATACAAAACAGGATATTTATTTGAAGGTTTAGAGTTTGGCACATACAAATTTACTTGGAACGGCAGGTAGATACCGTATATAGGTAGGTATAGTGGACTCATGTGGAATAACTTTGGGGTTTAAGGAGTTGGATGCACAAGCAGTATTCCCGCTTAGTACAGGTGAAGGCTAGCAAAAGACTGGGAAGCGACCAGCTAGAGAGCGACAACAGTCATGAACATGCATTAAAATTAATCAACACCGAATGCAAGCATGAGTAGGATATAATCCACCATGAACATAAATATCGTGAAGGCTATGTTGATTTTGTTTCAACTACATGCGTGAACATGCGCCAAGTCAAGTCACTTAAATCATTCAGAGGAGGATACCACCCTATCATACCACATCATAACTATCTCAATAACATGTTGGCACGCAAGGTAAACCATTATAACTCATAGCTAATCAAGCATGGCACAAGAAACTATGATCTCTAGTTGTCATTGCAAACATGTTTATTCATAATAGGCTGAATCAGGAACGATGAACTAATCATATTTACAAAAACAAAAGAGGTCGAGTTCATACCAGCTTTTCTCATCTCAGTCAGTCCATCATATATCATCATAATTGCCTTTCACTTGCACGATCGAATGATGTGAATAATAATAATAGTGCACGTGCATTGGACTAAGCTGGAATCTGTAAGCATTCAATAAAAAGGAGAAGACAAGGCAATATGGGCTCTTTTGTCAGATAAACAATAATGCATATAAGAGCCACTTCAACAATTTAATTATGGTCTTCTCCTATCGACCCCCAAAGAAAAGAAAAGAAATAAAACTATTTACACGGGAAAGCTCCCAACAAGCAAAAGAAGAACAAGAAATATTTTTGGGTTTCCTTTTTAATTACTACTACAAGCATGGAAATTAAACTAACTAAAAGCTACAACTAATTTTTTTTGGTTTTTCTTAAGGTTTATTAAACACACAAGAAGAAAGCATAAAAAGGAAATAAACTAGCATGGATGATACAATGAAAAAGTATGAGCACCGACATCTAGCAATGAGTGTGTGAACATAAATGTAATGTCGGTGGGAAATACGTACTCCCCCAAGCTTAGGCTTTTGGCCTAAGTTGGTCTATGGCCACGGCTGGCCTGGCGGATATCCATAATAGTAGTTGGGGTCGTACTGAGATGCAGCGGCTATCGCCTGCTGAGCTGCAGCGTGGCGACGAGCGGCCTCCGCTCTCCTCTCGTACTCATCTGCCTCCTCTCTAGTAATAGTATATCTTCCTTTTGCCTGATAATCAAAGAAGGCAGGAGCAGGGAGAGTAATATGGACATCACGGTGTCTGTCAAAGATTAGTCGATACTGGAGAGGTGATTCATTCCTCTCGACAAACTGGTGGTGAACCATAGCATTAAAGTCTAGGTAAGCAGGAGGTAATTAAATATCATCTTCGCGTATGGCTACACCAAGAAAATTAGCTATGCGGGTTGCATAAATTCCTCCAAAGAAATCTCCATTAAATCTATTAAGATGCAACCTACGTGCAACAATGGCTCCCAAATTATAAGATTGGTCTCCTAACACAACACTCCTAAGAATACTGAGATCGGGGACACACATGTGACATGCCTCATCTTTACCATTGATGCATCTACCTATGAAGAGAGCAAAATAATGTATAGCAGGAAAGTGAATGCTCCCTATGGTAGCTTGTGTAATATCTCTAGATTCTCCCACAGTTATGCTAGCAAGAAAATCTCTAAATTCAGATTTGCGAGGATCCCTTATACTACCCCATTGTGGAAGTTTGCATGCAGTGGTAAAATCCTCTAAGTCCATAGTGTAAGAATTATCATAAAGATCAAACAGGACAGTTGGAGAATTACGTGAAGTTGAAAATTCAAACCTCCTCACAAAGGTACTGGTGAGGTTGTGATACTGGCTGCACTTCTCTTCCTCGAAGCTCACAAGATCAGCGTTACGCAAATATGCGTTGAATTCTTCCTTAATTCCCGCTCGATCCATAAAGTTCTCAGAAGGCCATTCACAAGGACGCACTGGAGCGTCTCTTGGTGGCTCGTCATCAGCATCACGCATTGCGAGCCTGGGTCCTTGCTTCCTTGAAGAACCACCTTGGAACATTTTCCTAAGCATATTTCTTCCTCTGAAAAATTCTGAATTTTTTTAGTAACTTCAAAATAAAAGTAAACCAAACTCAATAATATTGATAGCAACTACTCCTACAAGTGCCTAGAGCCTATATCATGCATTAAAACTACTTATGACCATATAAATTTGACATGCAAGCTCAAGAACAGGGTCACCTAAGCAGCAAAAATTTGCAATGAATAAAGCACTAGAACAAAAACTAATTGGACCAATGGAGGAGTCACATACTAAGGAACAATCTCCCCAAGCAGTTTTGCGAGAGGTGCTTTGAGCAAGGAGATCGAAAATGGCAGCAAAACGAGCTTGGACTCGGGTTTGAGCTGGATATTCGTGTATGGGGGAGGAAGAAGAAGTGTTTGGGTGAAAGAATAAGTGGAGGAGGGCCACCATGGGCCCACGAGGCAGGGGGGCGCGCCCTCCACCCTCGTGGGTAGGTGGTTGGCCCCCTGATGTGTTCTCAGTGCCAAATATTCTCAAATATTCTAGAAAAAATCATATTTAAATTTCATAGCATTTGGAGAACTTTTATTTTCGGGGTATTTTTATATTGCACGGATAATCGGATAATAGACATAAAAATATTTATTTTTATTTTATTTAATATAAATAACATAAAGTAAAAGTGGGGTACAGAGGGTTGTGCCTTCTAGTTTCATCCATCTCATGGTCAACAAAAGGAATCCACTAACAAGGTTGATCAAGTCTTGTTAACGAAGTCATTCCGAATAACATGGAACTAGAGAAATTTCGAATAACACTATGTTACCTCAACGGGGATATGCACATCCCCAATAATAAGAATATCATATTTCTTCTTGACAGTAGGAAGAGGAAATTCAAAACCTCCAAATATAATCGATGGAATTTTTCCAATAGAGTTGATACTATGAACTTAAGGTTGTTTCCCCGGAAAGTGTACCGTATGCTCATTACCATTAACATGAAAAGTGACATTGTCTTTAGTGCAATCAATAACAGCCCCTGCAGTATTCAAGAATAATAGACATACCATCGTCCTCGGGAATATCAAGAATAACAAAGTCCGTTAAAATAGTAACGTTTGCAACTACAACAGGCACATCCTCACAAATACCGACAGGTATAGCAGTTGATTTATCAGCCATTTGCAAAGATATTTCAGTAGGTGTCAACTTATTCAAATCAAGTCTACGATATAAAGAGAGAGGCATAACACTAACACCGGCTCCAAGATCACATAAAGCAGTTTTAACATAATTTCTTTTAATGGAGCATGGTATAGTTGGTACACCGGGATCTCCAAGTTTCTTTGGTATTCCACCCTTAAAAGTATAATTAGCAAGCATGGTGGAAATTTCAGCTTCCGGTATCTTTCTTTTATTTGTAATAATATCTTTCATGTACTTAGCATAAGGATTGGTTTTGAGCATATCAGTTAATCGCATACGCAAAAAGATAGGTCTAATCATTTCAGCAAAGCGCTCAAAATCCTCATCATCCTTTTTCTTGGATGGTTTGGGAGGAAAAGGCATGGGTTTCTGAACCCAAGGCTCTCTTTCTTTACCATGTTTCCTAGCAACAAAGTCTTTCTTATCATAACGTTGATTCTTTGATTGTGGGTTATCAAGATCAACAGCAGGTTCAATTTCTATATCATTATCATTACTAGGTTGAGCATCATCATGAACATTATCATTAACATTATCACTAGTTTCAGGTTCATTACCAGATTGTGTTTCAGCATCAGAAATAGAAATATCATTTGGATTCTCAGGTGTTTCAACAATAGGATCACTAGAAGCATGCAAAGTCCTATCATTTTTCTTTTTCTTCTTTTTAGAAGGACTAGGTGCATCTATATTATTTCTCTGAGAATCTTGCTCAATTCTCTTAGGGTGGCCTTCAGGATACAAAGGTTCCTGAGTCATTCTACCAGTTCTAGTAGCCACTCTAACAACATTATCATTATCTTTACTATTCAATTCATTGAGCAAATCATTTTGAGCTTTAAGTACTTGTTCTACTTGAGTGGTAACCATAGAAGCATGTTTACTAATAAGTTTAAGTTCACCTTTGACATTAGCCATATAATCACCCAAGTGTTCAAGCATATTTGAATTGTATTTCAATTGTCTACCAAAATAAGCATTAAAGTCTTCTTGCTTAGCCATAAATTTATCAAACTCATCTAAGCATGGGCTAGCAAATTTAGTAAATGGGATTTCAGCTTTATCATATCTATAGAGAGAATTTACCTTTACTACCTGTGTCGGGTTATCAAGACCATGAGTTTCTTCAATAGGTAATGGATTAAGATTATATGTTTCTTCAACAGGCGGTAAATTAAGACCATGTATTTCTTCAATAGGAGGTAAATTCTTAACATCTTCAGCTTTAATACCTTTTCTTTCATAGATTTCTTTGCCTCTTGCATATCTTCAGGACTGAGAAATAGAATACCCCTCTTCTTCGGAGTTGGTTTAGGAATAGGCTCAGGAATTGGCTCCGGAGGTGTCCAATTATTTTCATTTGTCAACATATTATTCAATAGAATTTCAGCTTCATCCGGTGTTCTTTCCCTGAAAACAGAACCAGCACAACTATCCAGGTAATCTCTGGAGGCATCGGTTAGTCCATTATAAAAGATATCAAGTATTTCATTTTTCTTAAGAGGATGATCAGGCAAAGCATTAAGTAATTGGAGAAGCCTCCCCCAAGCTTGTGGGAGACTCTCTTCTTCAATTTGCACAAAATTATATATATCCCTTAAAGCAGCTTGTTTCTTATGAGCAGGGAAATATTTAGCAGAGAAGTAATAAATCATATCCTGGGGACTACGCACACAACCAGGATCAAGAGAATTAAACCATATCTTAGCATCACCCTTTAATGAGAACGGAAATATTTTAAGGATATAAAAGTAACGAGTTCTCTCATCTTTAGTGAACAGGGTGGCTATATCATTCAATTTAGTAAGATGTGCCACAACAGTTTCAGATTCATAACCATGAAAAGGATCAGATTCAACCAAAGTAATTATATCAGGATCAACAGAGAATTCATAATCCTTATCAGTAACAAAGATAGGTGAAGTAGCAAAAGCAGGGTCAGGTTTCATTCTAGCATTTAGAGATTGCTTACTCCATTTAGCTAATAACCTTTTGAGTTCATTTCTATTTTTGCAAGCTAAAATAGCTAAAGAAGCTTCTTGATCAAAAACATAACCCTTAGGAATAACAAGTGATTCTTCATCATCACTTTCATCAGTATCATCAGATTCAATATTTTCAATTTCTCTAGCCCTAGCAAGTTGTTCATCAAGAAAATCACTAAGTGGCACAGTAGTATCAGGCATAGAGGTAGTTTCATCATAAGTATCATGCATAGCAGAAGTGGCATCATCAATAACATGCGACATATCAGAACGAATAGCAGAAGCAGGTGTAGGTGTCGCAAGCTTACTCAAAACAGAAGGTGAATCAAGTGCAGAGCTAGATGGCAGTTCCTTACCTCCCCTCGTAGTTGAGGGATAGATCTTGGTTTTTGGATCTCTCAAGTTCTTCATAATGATAAGCAGATATATATCCCAAGTGACTCAAAGAATAGAGCTATGCTCCCCGGCAACGGCGCCAGAAAATAGTCTTGATAACCCACAAGTATAGGGGATCGCAACAGTTTTCGAGGGTAAAGTATTCAACCCAAATTTATTGATTCGACACAAGGGGAGCCAAAGAATACTCTCAAGTATTAGCAGCTGAGTTGTCAATTCAACCACACCTGGAAACTTAATATCTGCAGCAAAGTATTTAGTAGCAAAGTAATATGATAGTAGTGATAACGGTAACAAAAGGTAACAGTAGTAAAAGTAATGTTTTTGGTATTTTGTAGTGATGATAGCAATAGCAACGGGAAAGTAAATAAGCGAAGAACAATATATGGAAAGCTCGTAGGCAATGGATCAGTGATGGAGAATTATGCCAGATGCGGTTCATCATGTAACAGTCATAACCTAGGGTGACACAGAACTAGCTCCAATTCATTGATATAATGTAGGCATGTATTCCGAATATAGTCATACGTGCTTATGGAAAAGAACTTGCATGACATCTTTTGTCCTACCCTCCCGTGGCAGCGGGGTCCTTACGGAAACTAAGGGATATTAAGGCCTCCTTTTAATAGAGAACCGGAACAAAGCATTAACACATAGTGAATACATGAACTCCTCAAACTACGGTCATCACCGGTAAGTATCCCGATTATTGTCACTTCGGGGTTAACGGATCATAACACATAATAGGTGACTATAGACTTGCAAGATAGGATCAAGAACACTCATATATTGATGAAAACATAATAGGTTCAGATCTGAAATCATGGCACTCGGGCCCTAGTGACAAGCATTAAGCATAGCAAAGTCATAGCAACATCAATCTCAGAACATAGTGGATACTAGGGATCAAACCCTAACAAAACTAACTCGATTACATGATAGATCCCATCCAACCCATCACCGTCCAGCAAGCCTACGATGGAATTACTCACGCACGGCGGTGAGCATCATGAAATTGGTGATGGAGGATGGTTGATGATGACGATGGCGACGGATTCCCCTCTCTGGAGCCCCAAACGGACTCCAGATCAGCCCTCCCGAGAGGTTTTAGGGCTTGGCGGCGGCTCCGTATCGTAAAACGTGATGATTTCTTCTCTCTGATTTTTTTCTCCCCGAGACACAATATATGGAGTTGGAGTTGGACTCAGAGAGGCAACAAGGGGCCCACGAGGTAGGGGGCGCGCCCTATGGGGGAAGGCGCCCCCACCCTCGTGGAGAGGTAGTGGCCCCCCTGGCCTTCATCTTTTGCAGGTATTTTTCATATTTTCTGTAAAGTGACTCCGTGAAGTTTCAGGTCATTCCGAGAACATTTGTTTCTGCACATAAATAACACCATGGTAATTCTACTAAAAACAGCGTTAGTCCGGGTTAGTTCCATTCAAATCATGCAAGTTAGAGTCCAAAACAAGGGCAAAAGTGTTTGGAAAAGTAGATACATTGGAGACGTATCAATGGCGTTGTATGGGAGGCCGATCCGGGCGATGTCTAAGTCGATCAGCTTTGTGCGGCAGTTGTCGCGGGTACCGAAGGTGACCGGGAGGCGTATTTTCCCCAGGGGGCTGGTGGAACCGATGCCGACTCCAGAGAAAGGCTTGGTGGGGCGAAGCCTGCCATATGGTACGTGAAGCAAATCGAAAGCTTCTGCGGAGAGCATGTTCGGGCCGGCTCCGCCATCGATGAGGGTCTTAGTCACAACCACGTTGTAGATGGTGGGTGTGCAGAGCATTGGGAGTACACCTGAGCCCGTGGTGATTGCTGGGTGGTCCTCCGAGCTGAAGGTGTGGTCGGCCTGGGACGCCGCCCATCCCGAGGGGAGCCCCCTGCTTCACGCGGGTGGCGCCCATTTGGCGGATGAACTGCTTGATGTGGCTATCTGAGGGCGGGGCCCGCAAACCACCAAGGAGGGCTGCTACGGCGGGGGGCGCCTGTGCCGCGAAGCGCACGACTAAGAGACCGCGCAGCTCCTCCCAAGAGGCTATCGAGGATCCTGGCAGACTAAGCAGCCAGGCGCGCGGCACACCGGCCAGGGCCATGGGGGACTAGTTGGCCACGACCTGGTCGTCGCCTCCGGTTTCGAGAACGACCTCCTCGTACGCCTGCAGGAAGGCCGCTGGATCTGCCGTGCCGTCATAGCGGGGCGGCATCTCTGGCTTGAACTTGCGCGACCACCGCACCTGCCGCAAAGCGAGGGTGAAGGCTCGGATGCCCGCAGCGCATCCGCAGGTGCCCGCCGCCTAATCGTAGGAGTGGCGTCTGCCATGGGAGTAGGACGAAGTAAGCGGAGAGGTGAAGCTTCGGTGCACCGCTACCTGGCGCGCCAAATGTCGGATCGTGGGTTTTGGCAAACCCTCGAGGTTGAACACATGGGTGCGCACGAAGTATTCCTCCTCTCTAGCTCGCTCGCTCGACGGTCCCACAGCCTAGCTCCATGAACACAAGGAATACGAGACACAAAGGTTTATACTGGTTCCGGCCACCGTTGTGGTGTAATACCCTACTCTAGTGTGGTGGTGGTGGATTGCCTCGAGGCTAGGGACGAACTAGTACAATGGATGAACCGCCTCCCGAGGAGAGGTGTTCTTGAGCTCGATGAGCTAGTGTGTGTGAGAATGGTTGATAACCCACAAGTATAGGGGATCGCAACAGTTTTCGAGGGTAGAGTATTCGATCCAAATTTATAGATTCGACACAAGGGGAGACAAAGAATAGATTCGACACAGTTTTCGAGGGTAGAGTATTCAATTCAACTACACCTAGAGATTAATTATCTGCAGCAAAGCAATCGGTAGCAAAGTAGTTTGATAGTTTTGATAATAGTGACAATAGCAACGGTAACTGTAACAGTGATAGCAGTAGTTTGTAGCAAGAGTAACAGTGATGATAGCAATAGTAATGCAGCACGATCAATAAGGATAAATTCGTAGGCATTAGATTTGGGTCTTGTTCGATGATATTCATCATGTGACAGTTATAACCTAGGGCGATACGGCACTAGCTCCAGTTCATCGATATAATGTAGGCATGTATTTCGTAAATAGTCATAAGTGCTTTATTAAAAGAACTTGCATGACATCTTTTGTCCTACCCTCCCGTGGCAGCGGGGTCCATATTGGAAACTAAGGGATATTAAGGCCTCCTTTTAATAGAGAACCGGAACAAAGCATTAACACATAGTGAATACATGAACTCCTCAAACTACGGTTGTCGGTGTCAAAACCAGCGGATCTTGGGTAGGGGGTCCCGAACTATGCATCTAGGAGGATGGTAACAGGAGGCAGGGGACACGATGTTTACCCAGGTTCGGGCCCCCTTGATGGAGGTAAAACCCTACGTCCTGCTTGATTGTTCTTGATAATATGAGTAGTACAAGAGTTGATCTACCACGAGATCGAAGAGGCTAAACCCTAAAAGCTAGCCTATGGTATGATTGTTGTTGTACGTCCTACGGACTAAACCCTCCGGTTTATATAGACACCGGAGGGGGCTAGGGTTACACAGAGTCGGTTACAAGGAAGGAGTTCTACATATCCGTATTGCCAAGCTTGCCTTCCACGCCAAGGAGAGTCCCATCCGGACACGGGATGGAGTCTTCAATCTTGTATCTTCATAGTCCAACAGTCCGACCAAAGGATATAGTCCGGCTGTCCGGATACCCCCTAATCCAGGACTCCCTCAGTAGCCCCTGAACCAGGCTTCAATGACGATGAGTCCGGTACGCAGATTGTTTTCGGCATTGCAAGGCGGGTTCCTCCTCCGAATACTTCATAGAAGATTTTGAACACGAGGATCATGTCCGGCTCTGCAAAACAAGTTCCACATACCCCCGTAGAGAGAATAATATTTCCATAAATCTGATCTGTTGACGTGCCCCGTAGCATGACATCACACCTCATAGCATACTTTTGTTTCACTGCTTCTCCTAACGTCGAATATGATTATGTAGTCCGCCCCTAGCCCGTATCGACGTGTCCTCGTCGGACGGTTCCTTGGACTCGTCGGATATGGATAGTGATACACTTCCAACCGCCTCCTCTCCTTGCCCTACGGACAATGTCGAGGTATTGTCTCAAGGGGCACCGAGCCGTGGGGAGATAGTCCCGAAGGCGCCTCAAGGCGACCTTCCGGACTCCAGGAGCAAAGGGAGCAAGACTCCCAAGGGTTCCAAGTTTGGCCCTCAGCCGAACACCGCGCCGGAACCTCCAGTGGTTCCGGACTCCGGCAGGCTACCCCCTTCCAAGAGGGGCAAGCTGCCCGTGCTGGTGACCTCTGTCCATCCAGAGGCACCGGACAACCTGCTGGGAGCGCTTCGTGGCACTTCCATCGACGAAGAGCACCGCACTATTATGAGTGCGGTGATCAAGAAGGTTCAGTCCGCCAAGAGCGGACTGACTGAAGCCTGTGCCAGCCTTCTAACAGGCTTTGAGGTAAGTATTTAAAATATAGGAAAATATTACCGCATAGACAGTAGCCCCTGATACTCTGTTTGGTGTTCACAAAGAAAAGCCGAATAGAGGATCAAATAATATCTGCAGGAGTCTAATATAAGTATGTCTGTATGCATATGCAGGCTTCGCTACTGACCTCTGCCACACTGACTGCGGAGGTCGCCGCACTGAAGCAGGACCTCGAGCGGTCCAAGAAAGAGATCGGCCTTGCCAAGAGGTAGCTCGAGGAGAACAAAGGTAAGTAATACATTGTCTCTCTCTCTCTCTATATATATATATAAAGAGATGTGGTTGCAAAATGATAGGATCATCATGGATGTGCCAGGGGCCGCGATCAAAGTGGCGACCCTGAAGCGAGCGCTGTCCGAGGCCGAAAACAAAGTGGCCGAGGAGTGCACCGAGCGGGAGAAACAAGAGGCACGGGTGGGCGAGGTGCAGCAAGAGCTCCAAGCTCTCGTGAAGAGGCACGAGACTTTAGAGCTTGACTCGAAGACGCGAGAGTCCAAGCTTGCTGTGGCCCTCGAGAGCACAAAGCATGCCAAGGCTGAAGCCCAAAAGGCCCTCCAGGAAATTGAGGCGATGAGGAAGATAGCAGCGGGTAAGGCATTCAATATGCAAAGCAAGCATGTGAAAGTAAATTACTTGTTACTTACCCGAGTCCGGAGCTCTCCAGGAGCATTCGCAGATTTTCCCCGCAGCGTGTCGGATGCCGCGAAGTATTACCAGGCTGAGGAGGGAAGCTCGACAGAGAAGTTGTTCTGGTCTCAGTATAGTGGGACCGAACACCCGATGCCTGTGAAGCAACTGGTCGAGCTGCACAAGGCAGCCGAACAGGCCATGAGGGGCCTTATAGTCCGGATGTGGCTTGGCGACTCCCTTCCCAACAGCTACTTCGGCCTGGTGAGGTGGCTTGTGGATGCCTACCCATGGCTGGAAGTCATAAAGCGGTCCGTCTGCATCGAAGGTGCACGCTGGGCTTTTGCCCGTGCGAAGGTGCACTGGGCCAAGATGGACGCCGAGAAGCTGGTGAAGGAGGGGCCGCCGCAGGGCAAGGAGCATCGCCACCCCAAAATGTATTATGAGGGTGTCCTGAAGGGTGTCCGTCTTGTGGCGGACGAGTGTGCGAAGGATGTAATTTTTGAATGAACTTGCTCGTGTGATCCTGTACTATGAAAACTTGTTCATATGCTCTATGCAACGCTTGTTTGAATTTAAAATATTACCTTCTGTGCAGCTGTTTATTAAATCTGAGAGATGGCCAGTCGTTGGCTTCTGCCCCCATGCCACGAGTGCTGGGGTGTTCGGGATAAATCTGAGCACTCTTTTCCCCATTGTTGGGTCCTTAGAGGGAGGTGCTCAGCACAACGAACAAGGCAATCGGACTATAATGCTTTATCACTCTCACTTAGCCATAGAAGTCTACAATTTTAAATTTTGGCGAAGCCCCTAGTATTCGGAAGGCCGAATTCGGGGCGCTATACACGCCTTAAGTCGGACAAAGTTGACTCCTCGCTCTAAGCGGCATAAGTCTTTAGGGACTCGAGACCTCTCGAACAGCGACCAGCTCTCGCCTTATCATGACAGTCAGTTTTAGCTTTCTCTACTGAGGTGCTTGCCCAGATGAACCGGGCACAATCACAATAGTTCTCCCATTGCTACCTTAGACGATATAGCGGAATGTAAGGTACCAAAACATGGGAGCCAGGCAAACCCAACCATTGACCCAAGATATGATTCAGAGCTGATGCATATAATGCTATAAGTTCGGGGTGCCGCACTGTCGAAAGTGTTCGGACTTATCACGCCGTATTATGGGGTATGCTTAAGCCCCTGGCGTATTGGCCATACCAGAGTGTACAGGTGTTGAATGTCATGAATGAACATATATATATATATATAAAAGAATAGAGAATGCGGTAATAGTCTAGTGCTATGCATTGTTTGCTCAAAAAGGTGCGTTGAAGCAGAATGATACAAGGAGTGTGATAAGCAAAAAGTAGGACTATTTGACATGTCCCCTCCAAGGGCAAGCCGATGAATGGTATTTAAAGCAGGTATTTCACTCGTAATCGGAGACCACCTGGGAATTCCATGATGCGACGTAGCTTTCTGCCTCCTTGGTTGTTGTATCGTGTGTCCGGCAATCGTACTGCCGGACGGTGTTTCCAGAGAGTAAAGTCCTGAAAGAGAGAAAAAATAATAAGGCCGGAAGCCCCTAGTGCAGTTGAGCCGCGTTTTGGGGCGTGCCGTAGTCGTGCCCCCATCTATGCCCATGGTATTTTCAATGCGTAATTATGTACGCGTGGTACGGATTTCGCCATTTGGCGAGGACTGGTGTGGGGGCCGCATTGCTATGCGAGCTCGGAGCGTTGTTGGTGGGAAGGACACCTATTGCATCACAAGAATCCCTACTACGGTTGCGAGGCGCGGGGTTGTGAGAAGTGCGGATCAAACAGATAGCACACGGTTCGTTTATCTAGGTTCAGGCCGCAGGGATGCGTAAAACCCTACTCCTGCCTTGGTGGATTGCATATCAGTGTTCTTGAGCTAGCTATGGGGCGTGAGGAGCTCCAAAAAGCCGAATCCTCCTCCTGGTCGCCTCGGGCCTCCTTTTATAGGAAAGGTTTTGCCACAGTAGCACCAGGAGGTGGAAAGGGAACAGTGATGCGAGGTTATCCCTCGCATTACATGACAATGTTCATTTAATGCGTCTTGCCCAGGTGTCCTTGCTTTATCGGGGACGAGGGAGAGCCCTGTCTCGTCCGTCGCCGCTCCCTCTCGCGTCGACACGTGCCCTGGCCAGCGGCACCCGCGGTGCCATGTAGGCAGGCAGGCAGCTGAGGTGGCGCAGTGGTGGGTCTCCACGAAGATCTGCATGCCGCCACACAGGTGCCTGCCCAGCTGGTTGGGTCGGCAGCTGCATGCGAACGGCGGTGGAGGTTTGACTGGCATGGGCCTGATGGTGGCCCAACGGGTGTTCTTGGCAAGGGCCTTGTCGGGCCCCCGACAAGGGTCTTGCCGTGGCGCCTGCTGTCATCCCCGGCAAGGCTCTTGCCGGGGGCCTTGTGGTCCTCCTTGGCTGGGATCCCGCCAAGGATCATCATCTTATAAAGGGTGTATCTGATCTTGAATGTCTTCAAAAAGATCTGCATGCCACCACGGGGATGTCTCCCGAATCCTTGCCCCATGGGGGCAGTGGACTCAAGGGTGACTCACTCCGTAGGTGTGGGGCGAGTTGCCACGACAAGGGTCTTGCCGAGTTTGCTGAAACCGCCTCCCGGCAAGAATGTTGCCGGGGGGTCCGTTTTGTCCCCTTTGCTCTTTGTGGTCTTGGTCTTGGCGTCGTTCTGCTTCTCCTGAGCTTTGGCCTTACCTTGGCTCACCTCCCTTGCCTTGCTCAGTGTGGTGGTGCCCGTGGCTCAGACTGCCCGTGCATAGTTTTAGGGGTACAAAAAGCGTACCCCTCTTTTTGTACACCGACAGGAGCCCCCGGGCCTGGGCCACACGTAAGCAATCGCGTCGTTGGGCTAGGCCCAAAAACGGTGCGCGGGCAGGCGGGGCAGTTTTTACCGTGGTAAGTCTCTTTGCGTGCATGGCGCGGGGTGGGGAGGCATGTGTGACGTGGGCGGCATGCGTGGGGCTGAGCTCTGCATGCATGTGTCACGTCGTAGTAAAGGGGGCAGTTTGCGCCTTCCCCATAAACGAAGGGAGGTGTGGAGGCGCGGCCCATTTACTGAACAAGGCCGAGGCGTGGTCTTCAAGGTGTCCACTCCCCACGATCACGGGGTGGGGAGAGGTCGCCTCACCCGTCGCCTCGGTCCTGCACGCCTGCCACATGGCTCTCATGCGCTTGGGGTGGTGAACGGTGGAGGCGGGAAACCGGGCCGTCGTGGGCTGGGGCGGCGGGTCGGTCCCAGTTCCCTGCGCCTTCCGCGTCTTGATTGGCCGAGCGGGGCGGTCGAGCGGGGCGGCTGAGCCCCCGCCCCGTTCCTTTATAAAGAGTGGGAGGGGGGGATGGCGTCCCGCATTCCTTCATCTCCTCCTTCCTTCAGCTTCTGCTCCCCCCTTTCATCCGTCATGGAGAGAGGGAATCCTGGTCCTTCAACGGTGGCGGCGAGGGTCGCCGCTTGGCAATGCGTCCCTCCTTCTCCCGCACCCGCGGTGGCAGAGCCAGCCGCAAGGGGAAGGAGGAGGGGGCGAGGCCGTGGGCGAGGCCGAGGCGCTCGGGGAAGAGGAGGACGGGGCGGCGCACCGGCCTCGCATCCGCCAACAGTTCTTCCCCCCGTGGAGGGCCACGTCAGGGATGACCCTTGCGAGTTCTTCGTCAGGCTATGCCGGCCGCCTCGCCATCGCCTTCGTCTCCCGACTCCATTCAGGCGGGAGATGGAGCTGGACCCGCCGGAGTCGTTGTGGCTGCACATGAGGGGCTGCGCGATCAGTGGCACGCGGGCCTGCGTCGATTTCCCCGCCCCTCACGTGATGTATCTCCGTCGGGGATGGAAGACGTTTGCCCATATCCACCGCTTGACAGAGGGGCTCACTCTCCATTTTAAGCTGATGGAGGGTGGTCTTCTCTCCATCAAGGTCTTCGGGTGCTTTGGGACCCGTGCAAGGTGCTGCGTGGAGAGCTCTTCTGATAGTGAAGACTCCTCCTCGGGCAAGAGTGACGAGGAGGACAGCATCAGCGACGACGAGGGTAGTAGGCGGCAGGATGACAGGTCCGATTAGGTGTCGGGCGCCGCTCCGTGCGGCACCGGCAACCCCATCATCCGCGTCGCCGGCTCCCTGAACTTCTCGGGGTCGTTTCCTTGGGCGGCTGGCGTTGGGAGGCTGCGGAAGAGGAAGAGGGCAGGCGGCTAGGCCGTCAAGTCGGAGTACACGGGCACCGACGCCTTCGACGCGTGCTGACGTCCTACCGCCTCGTCTTCGAGCTCCGCTTCCGGCGCCGCCATCACCATCCAGCCTTCGGACGGCCACCGAGATGTTCTCTTGGTGTCTTCTGCCACCCGTAGCTTGCCTAGGCGCCCCTTTTGCCCTTTTCGCCTCCTTGACCTGCCTCCTGAGAAGAGGGACAAGAAATGGATTACGGGCACCTTATCTCTTTTTAGTTTGTAAGCCTTCGGGCCTTAGCTGAATTTAAAACTTGTAATCCCATCATTCATGTTTTTCATTCCCTATGGACTGTACCTGAGTGGAATGTTTTTAATGAAAAAGGGATGCTTGCCGGGTCATTTGTTTGTGGGTAGAACCCACGACAAGGAATAAATCCTTGATATCCTTAAGATAAACATTTCCTTGCCCGGCAACAGGCCTTGCCGTCTCCCCACTTCGCTCGACCTTTCTCACACCTTTGGCGGAGGCAGGGATGAGGTGGGTTCAGGCTCCTTGTTTCATCCTCTCGCTGCCGTGACTACTACCAAACCTGGCCCCAGGAACGAGCCCTAGGGCCTAGAGTTAGGGGAGCACGGTAGTTTTAGGAAAAAACGAGGTTTCACATACCTCAGTCCATAAGGGAATGCATGATAAGGGATGAAGAACTTATCTGAAGCTGTAGCCCCAGGCAACTCTGGTTTGCCGTGGGTGAATCTTTGCTCTTGCAGCCCCCGGCAATACTGGCCCGCCGGGGTCTAGATGCTGGTCTGTCCCTCTTCTCTTTTTCATCCTCAAGTGATCCGGCAAGGATACCTGTGAGTCCTGCGAACCCAAGAAGATGAAAGAACGGCAAAGAGATGCACACTCGACCTCTAAGCTAGGGGTTAGTCGCCGCTAAGCACTATCAACCCTAACCAAGGACGAGACTCGACCTAGCATGCATGCTATAACTTAGGGCCCCAGCGCTTCATTCATTTATGCTCAGGGTCTGCGCCTGGCTTTGTACAAAGGGTTACATGCATCATCGGCAATGCTTGTACAAAAGGTGGCTTGCCGGGGGGCCCGACAAGCCGCGCCTCACGGGTAAAACTTGCGAAGATGCTCAATGTTCCAGGAGTTACTCACCGGAATGACAGCTTCGGTCTCCAGGCGGACTGCGCCGGGCCTGGTGACTCGTATTACCCAATAAGGGCCTTCCCACTTTAGCGTCAACTTGTTGGAATTCTTGGCCGATTGAACGCGCCGAAGGACAAGGTCGCCTTCCTCAAGGCTTCGTGCATGAACCTTGCGGCTATTGTAGCGGCGCAAGGCTTGCTGGTAGCGTGCTGCTTTCACAGCCGCCCGAAGATGATCTTCCTCAAGGAGCATTGCATCATCTTGCCGCAGTTGCTCTTGCTCAAGCTCATCATAAGCGAGCACTCGAGGTGACCCGTATATGAGTTCAGTGGGGAGAACTGCTTCTGCCCCGTATACCAGGGCAAAAGGTGTCTGGCCGGTGGCTCGATTTGGCGTCGTCTTGATCGACCAAAGAACCATCGGCAACTCATCAATCCAGTGCCTTCCACTCATGTGCAGCCTGTCAAAAGTCTTGGTCCTTAAGCCTCGCAGTACTTCAGCGTTTGCCCTCTCAGCTTGACCATTGCTTCGTGGGTGAGCAACGGAAGCGAAACAGACTTTGCTACCGAGGTCTTGGATATATTGCATGAAGGTGCGTCTTGTGAACTGTGTGCCGTTGTCGGTGATGACCCTGTTGGGTACACCAAAACTGCACACTAGTCCCTTGAAGAACTTGACGGCTGACTGAGCTGTGACCTTCCTCACTGCCTCCACCTCCGGCCACTTTGTGAACTTGTCGATTGCAACGTACAAGTACTCAAAGCCCCCGACAACACAGGGGAAAGGGCCCAGTATGTCGAGCCCCCAGACCGAGAAGGGCCAGGAGAGAGGAATGGTTTGAAGGGCTTGAGCTGGCTAATGAAGCTTCTTTGAATGGAACTGACACGCTTCACACCCGGTGACTAGTGTCGTCGCATCATGGAGGGCGGTGGGCTAGAAGAAGCCTTGTCGAAATGCCTTGCCGGCAAGGGCCCTTGACCCGATGTGGGATCCACATATGCCTCCGTGTATCTCCGCCAACAGCTCCAGTCCTTCCTCCCGAGGGATACACTTCAATTTCACACTGTTCAGCCTCTTCCTATACAGGACGTCATCGACGAACTGGTACATGATAGAGCGACGGGCTACTTTTTCCGCTTCTTCCCGCTCTTCAGGAAGTTCCCTTGTTTGGAGGAATTGGACGGTATGCTGTGCCCACGCTGGAGCCTGAGGCTCGACGGCGAGGAGTAAAGGCATTTCCTCCGCTATAGGAGCGGCTGTCTCGACGGCAAGAGCTTGACGCTCCGCCGGAGCTAGCCGTCCCGTGGCGGGCTCAGTGTCCCTGGCAACATTCTTGCCGGCGGCACCGGGGAGCTCGGCGGGAAAGTATTTGTCGGGTCCTGATTTCCTTCTCTGGTTCTGCTCTGTTGATGGATCAACGGATGGCTGAGTTAGCTGGAGCACAAAGGTACCTGGTTCCATAGGTAGCTTGAGGGCAGCGCATTTTGACAGGTAATCGGCGATATCGTTCTCCGCTCGGGGAACGTATTCAGCCTATATACCGTCAAAACGCTCTTCCAGCTTTCTCACTTCATCGACGTAGGCCTTCATCAACGGGCTCTGGTAGTCCTTGTTGACTTGCTTGACGACGAGCTACGAGTCGCCCCTAACGATGAGCTTCTTGATTCCGAGGTCCACCGCGATACTAAGACCGGCAAGCAGCCCTTCATACTCTGCCGTATTGTTTGTTGACACCTCCCTGGGGAAGTGCATCTAGATCACGTACTTGAGGTGCTCTCCGGTGGGTGCGACAAGCAGTACGCCAGCCCCGACGCCCTGTAAGGAGAAAGCTCCATCAAAGTACATGATCCAACTGCAACTTGCCTCCTTGCCGGGGAGAGCAGTCTCTTGGGCTTCTTCGTCAGGCGTTGCCGTCCATTCTGTAATGAACTCCGCCAGGACTCAGCTCTGAATCGTCGAAGTACTTTCAAACTTGAGGCCAAAGCTGGACAGCTCCAGTGCCCATTCCACAATTCTTCCCGTTGCATCTGGATTGTGCAATATCCGTTGCAGAGGGAGGCGAGTGACGACAGTGATCTCGTGTGCCTGGAAGTAGTGACGCAGCTTCCTCGAGGCCATAAGAAGGCCGAAGAGCAGCTTCTGCACACCAGAGTACCTTGATCTAGCTCCCTGCAGGAGGGAACTAACAAAGTAGACCGGGTGCTGCGTCATTTTCTTCTTCGGCGGCACTTCAACTGGCTGTGTCGTCTCTGCATTGGTGGTGTCGGGCTCTTTCGCTGCCATTACCTCATCGTCAACCTCTCTCTGCACCACTAGTGCGGCGCTGACCACCTGGTTCGTTGCCGCCAGGTATAGCAGCAACGGCTCCTGTGGCCTAGGCGCAACTAGTATTGGCGCGGAGGAGAGGTACTTCTTCAAATCTTGCAATGCTGCTTCGGCTTCTGGCGTTCACTGCATCGGGCCTGCCTTTTTCAGGATCTTGAAAAAGGGAAGGGCGCGCTCGGCAGACTTGGAAATGAATCTGCCCATGGCGGCGATGCAACCAGCAAGCCGACGCACATCCTTGATTCGCTTGGGTGCTTCAATCTGCTCTATAGCTTTGATCTTGTCCGGATTGGCCTCTATCCCACGCTGTGACACAAAGAACCCAAGAAGCTTGCCGGACGGGACGCCAAATATGCACTTCTCAGGGTTCAGCTTGAGATTGATCTTGCGCAGGTTTGCAAATGTTTCTTGCAAATCCGGTATGAGGGTTGCCCTGTCCTTGGTTTTGACCACTATGTCATCCATATAAGCTTCCATATTTCTATGGAGCTGGGGTTCAAAACCAATCTGGACCGCCCTTGCAAATGTCGAACCAACACTCTTCAGCCTGAAAGGCATCCACATGAAACAATATGTACCACATGGGGTGATGAATGCTGTTTTCTGTTCATCTTCTCTTGCCATGAAGATCTGGTGGTAGCCGGAGTAGGCATCGAGGAATGACAACAGATGACACCCAGCTGTGGAGTAAACAATCTGGTCGATGCACGGCAACGGGTAGGGGTTCTTAGGACAAGCCTTATTGATATCTGTGTAATCAATACACAACCACCACTTCCCATTAGCCTTGCGCACTATGACCGGATTGGCCAACCACGTTGGATGGAGCACTCCTCTTACCAAACCCGTTGCTTCCAGTTTCCGGATCTCCTCTGTGATGAACTCTTGTCGTTCCAAAGCTTGCTTTCTGACCTTCTGCTTGACGGGCCGCGCATGAGGACAGACAGCAAGGTGGTGCTCAATCACCTCCCTGGGAACGCCGGGGATGTCGGAAGCTTGCCATGCAAACACATCGACATTCGCCCGTAGGAAGGTGACGAGTGCGTCTTCCTATTTGTCATCAAGGGTGGAGCTTATGGTGAAAGCCCCTCCCGTGCCGTCCTCATTGACAGAAACCTTCTTGGTTCCAGGCGGTATGGCCATGGTCTTCTTGTTTCCGCCGGTGGAGCTCTCTGGCACGTCCTCGACGGGAGCGCTACACTCCGAAGAGGTGCGCTTGCCGGAGTGGGTGTCCGAGGTCTCACCGGTCTTCTTCTTCTTCTTCCCTCCCGGGGTCCCAGCGGCAGGAGCAAGTGCCCTAGTGGCGGCAGCTGCTGCAACTGCTTGCTGGTATAGTTGGTCAGCGCAAATCAGCGCATCTTTCTTATCGGAGGGGATGGTGATGATCGTCATAGGTCCTGGCATCTTCAGGGTGTTGTAGGCGTAGTGTGACGCCGCCATGAACTTGGCCAGCGCTGGGCGGCCAAGGATCCCGTTGTAGGGCAAGGGGATCTTGGCAACATCAAACACGATCCTCTCCGTCCTGTAGTTCAGATCGCTTCCAAAAGTCACGGGTAGCATGACCTTTCCCTTAGGTTGGCTTCTTCCCGGGTTGACCCCCTGAAACGTGCCCGTCTCCTCGAGGTCTCCATCAGGAATCTGTAGTTTCTCGATCACAGCAGGCGTGAACCAGTTCAGACCGGCCCCGCCATCGACTAGCATCTTTGTCACCTTGAGGTTGCGTATTGTTGGTGAAACAAACAATGGCAAGCACCCGACCGCAGTAGTGCGATCAGGGTGATCCTTAGTGTCAAAAATGATAGGTGTGCTGGACCACTTCAGCGGCCTTTGGGCATCAAACGACGGCTCTGCCGCTGTAATCTCTCGCGCCCACTGTTTAAGCTGGCGGTGAGCAGTATGCAGCGAGGCGTCGCCGTCGATGCACATGGCCTCTGTAGCTTTCTGAAACTCTTGGCCGCCAGATTCGTCGTCCTCTTCGTGATCGTCGTCTTCTAGCTTTTTGTCACGGCCCCGGGCGGGCCTCTCCTGTTGTTTATCCTTGCCGCGATGGCCCTCCTGGCCATCACGCTTCTTGCCGGACCCCTCAGCACCGTCTTGGTCCTTCTCCTTGTCCCGCCTCTCATATTCGGCCCTCTGCTTCTCAGCGAGGAGCTCAACCTGTCGGCAGTCTTGGAGAGCATGGCCTTTGGTGCGATGGATCTTGCAGTATCGCTTGTCGGAGTTCCCCGGCTTCTCGGCAACCGCCAAGGCCCGGCAGGCGACACATCCAGCAATTTCCTTGCCGGGGTCATCTGCCTTGGTTTTCTTGGTGGAGCTGGTGTCACTAGATCCCTCGACGGCAAGCATGACTTTACCTTTGCGCTTCCTGTTGCGGCGCCGGCCCTTCTTCGCCGGGGCGACAGTATCTTCATCTGAGGAGTCGGTTTCCACGTCGGCGTCTTCGCCGGGGTACTTCCTTCCCTCTTCATCCCGGGCACATCTGTCAGCAAGAACATAGAGTTCTGCTACATCTTTCACCTTGTTCATTGCCAGCTCTTCGCGCATCTTGCGGTTACGCACATTCTGATGGAACGCGCTGATGATGGCGACAGGGTGAACATCAGGGATATTGTATTGTATCCGGCTGAACCTCTGTATATACTTATGGAGACTCTCGCCTCCCTTCTGGGGAATGACGTGCAGGTCGCTCGCTTGGCCATGGGCTTGGTGGCCTCCAGTAAAGGTGCCCACAAACTCATGGCACAAATCCGACCAGGAGGAAATAGAGTCTACCGACAAGTGCATCAACCATGACATGGCATTGGGTTTAAGAGCCAACGGAAAGTAATTCGCAAGCACCTTATCGTCACGGGCTCCGGCAGCTTGCATCGCAATGGTGTAGATGCTGAGGAACTCGGACGGGTGGGTCTTGCCGCTGTACTTTTCGCCCACGTCAGGTTTGAAGGTGCGGTGAGTGGGCCACTGGAACTGCCGCAGCTCATGGATAAAAGCCGGACAGCCTACCTCGTAAGGTAGGCCTCCAGGGCTCTCCGGTGCCGGGTGGTTCACATCAGGCCCTGCTCGCCTGTCTGACTGGTGGCGCGCTCCGCGCCGGCGCTCGATAGTGGTTCGAGCGTCTTCATGTTCTCGTTCCCGAAGGACTTGGCGCTGGTCATAGTGGGTCCGCGGGTCGGACGACGCTATGGAGATTTCGTCGCCCGCAACATCGCGACGGGCTGGCGTCCGCGGTACCGGGCGAGGAGGAGGCGAGTGCATCATGGTCGCGGCGCCGTCGGCTTTCCTGCCACTGGTGCGTGGGACTTCGTCGGAGCATCGACCCGGGGGCTCCACCAGACTCGGTTCGTCTTTGTTGGCCACCGCAACAAGGCTTCGGATAGTGGCTCTCCATTCGTCGAGTTTCCCCATAGTGGGAGGAAAATCGAGGAGCAACTGCACGCGCGCCAGGGCTTCTACTGGCGTTGGTGGCAGCGAAACCTACACGGATCGCGACGCGCTTCGACTTCTGACCATGTCAGAAGGAGCTCTATCATGACCCCGCGGTGGCATGCCATCTTCACCAGCGCCTCGGCGAGCGGGCAGGTCTTCTACCTCCCGGGAGTGGCGCTCGGGGCTCTTCCCGTGGCGACGCCCGGGGTCTTCGGCGTGGTTGCGCCGTTTGTCGCGCGCCGCTTGAGAGGAGCGCGCCGTCGGCGCCGGCGTGGGAGTCTTGGAACCCTTCGCATCGCCTTCGGGCAGGGCGGTAGCGATATTGGAAGGCCCCGCGCCACCCGCAGAGGGCCTGGCTCCGTCTTTGGATTTGGCGGCGTGCGGCCCGCTACCAGGCGCACGAACATCGCCGCCTCCCAATCTTCGGCTGCTGGGACGGCGTTGGTGTTCGCGAACGGCGCCCCGGGTCCTTTCTGCGACCGGTCTGCTGCTCGCCCGCGTAGGGACGGGATGTCCGGCTTCCGACGGGCCAACCGCCACCGTCGTCTTCTTCTTGGGCGCCATGACGATGAAGAAGCGTCGAACTAACTGCTAAAGCCGATTCTCACAACTGCGCCCCCCTACCTGGCGCGCCAAAGATGTCGGTGGGAATGACACCTATGGGATCACAAGAATCCCTACTACGGTTGCGGGGCGCAGGGTCGTGAGAAGAGCGGATCAAACAGATAGCACACGGTTCGTTTATCCAGGTTCGGGCCGCGGGGATGCGTAAAACCCTACTCCTGCTTTGGTGGATTGCATATCAGTGTTCTTGAGCTAGCTATGGGGCGTGAGGAGCTCCAAAAAGCCGAATCCTCCTCTTGGTCGCCTCGGGCCTCCTTTTATAGGAAAGGGGTTGCCACAGTAGCACCAGGAGGTGGAAAGGGAACAATGATGCGAGGTTATCCCTCGCATTACATGACAAGGCGCATTTAATGCGTCTTGCCCAGGTGTCCTTGCTTTATCGGGGACGGGGGAGAGCCCTGTCTCGTCCGTTGCCGCTCCCTCTCGCGTCGACACGCGCCCTGGCCAGCGGCGCCCGCGGTGCCATGTAGGCAGGCAGGCAGCTGAGGTGGCGCAGTGGTGGGTCTCCACGAAGATCTGCATGCCGCCATGCAGGTGCCTGCCCAGCTGGTTGGGTCGACAGCTGCATGCGAACGGCAGTGGAGGTTTGACTGGCGTGGGCCTGATGGTGGTCCAATGGGTGTTCTTGGCAAGGGCCTTGTCGGGGCCCCGGCAAGGGTCTTGCCGTGGCGCCTGCTGTCATCCCCGGCAAGGCTCTTGCCGGGGGCCTTGTAGTCCTCCTTGGCTGGGATCCCGCCAAGGATCATCACCTTATAAAGGGTGTATCTGATCTTGAATGTCTTCACAAAGATCTGCATGCCACCACGGGGATGTCTCCCGAATCCTTGCCCCATGGGGGCAGTGGACTCAAGGGTGACTCACTCCGTAGGTGTGGGGCGAGCTGCCACGGCAAGGGTCTTGCCGGTTTTGCTGAAACCGCCTCCCGGCAAGAATCTTGCCGGGGGGGGGGGGGTCCGTTTCGTCCCCTTTGCTCTTTGTGGTCTTGGTCTTGGCGTCGTTCTGCTTCTCCTAAGCTTCGGCCTTACCTTGGCTCACCTCCCTTGCCTTGCTCAGTGTGGTGGTGCCTGTGGCTCAGACTGCCCGTGCGCAGTTATAGGGGTACAAAAAGCGTACCCCTCTTTTTGTACACCGACAAGCGTGCCAGGTGGTCTTGTTGCAGATTACTCCCGGCGTGCTTGACGGTGTCCGGGCGTTTAATCACCGAACTCGTGGATTGCCTGAAGAGGCTGCTTTGTGCTTCTGCTGCGAGGGCCGCAGTGTGCTCCTCCGTGTGGAGAGAGCGCTATGTGTTTCCATTGACTGTGATGACCCCCCGAGGTCCTGGCATCTTAAGCTTGAGGTATGCATAATGCGGTACCACATTGAATCTCGCAAATGTGGTTCGCCGGAGTAGTGCCTGATAGCCACTATGGAACGAGACTATATTGAAGATTAACTCCTCGCTTCAGAAGTTATCCGGGGATCCGAAGACCACTTCCAGTGTGACTGAGCCTATGCAATGGTCCTCTACACCTGGTATGACGCCTTTGAAGGTCGTTTTTGTGGGTTTGATCCTTGAGGGGTCTATACCCATTTTGCGCATTGTGTCCTGATAAAGCAGGTTCAGGCTGCTGCCGCCGACCATAAGGACTTGACTGAGGTGAAATCCGTCGATGATTGGGTCTAGGACCAGTGCGGCGAATCCGCCATGACGGATACTAGTGGGATGGTCCCTGCGACCGAAGGTGATCGGACAGGAGGACCATGGGTTGAACTTTGGGGCGACTGGCTCCAACGCATATAGGTCCCTTAACGCACGCTTCCGCTCCCTCTTGGGGATGTGGGTTGTGTATATCATGTTCACCGTCCGCACTTGTGGGGGGAAACTCTTCTGTCCTCCAGTGTTCGGCGGCCGGGGCTCCTCCTCGTCATCACTATGTGACCCCTTATCTTTGTTTTCGGCATTTAACTTGCCGGCCTGCTTGAACACCCAACATTCCCTGTTGGTGTGGTTGGCTGGCTTGTCGGGGGTGGCGTGTATTTGACACGAGCGATCGAGTATACGGGCCAAACTGGACGGGCCTGAGGTGCTTCTTTTGAATGGCTTTTTCCGCTGACCGGGTTTAGAGCCCCTGAATCTGGCATTGACTGCCGTATCCAGGACTCCGTCAACGATCATCACCGGGAGTGGGCCCGGTTGTTGTCACTCCAGGGTTGCCGGATCATAACACGTAGTAGGTGACTATAACTTGCAAGATCGGATCTAGAACATGGATATAATGATGAATTCATAAACGGTTCAGATCTGAAATCATGGCACCCGGGCCCAAAGTGACAAGCATTAAGCATGGCAAAGTCATAGCAATATCAATCTAAGAACATAGTGGATACTAGGGATCAAGCCCTAACGAAACTAACTCGATTATATGATGAATCTCATCCAAGTCCTCACCGACCAGCGAGCCTACGAAGGAATTACTCACTCCTGGTGGGGAGCATCATGGAATTGGCGATGGAGAAGGGTTGGTGATGACGAAGAACGAAGATCCCCCTCTCCGGAGCCCCAATGGACTCCAGATCTACCCTCCCAAGGAAGAACAGGGCCAAGCGGCGGCTCCGTCTCGTGGATCGTGATAATTCTTTCTCCCTGATTTTTTCTGGATTAATGTGAATTTATAGTATCAGGGGGGTCGTCAATGGGGCCACTAGGTGGGTACAACCCACCTGGGCGTGCCAGGAAAGGGGGCACGCCCTGGTGGGTTGTGCCCACCCATGGCCCCTCTCTGGTGGGTCTTGGCTCTAGAAATTCTTATTATTGGTATAAAAAATCCGCACAAAGTTTTGTTCCATTCCGAGAACTTCTATTTCTGCACAAAAACAACAACATGGTAGTTCTGCTTAAAAAACGTCAGTCTAGGGTTAGTTTCATTCAGATCATGCAAATTAGAGTCCAAAACAAGAGGAAAAGCGTGAGAAAAAGTAGATAAGTTGGAGACGTATCAACTCCCCCAAGCTTAAACCTTTGCTTGTCCTCAAGCAATTCCGTTGATAAACTGAAAGTGAGAAAGAAAAACTTTTATGAACTCTTTTGCTCTTGTTTGCATAAATAAGCTTAAACAACACCCCGGTTTTCAGCGAGCATTATAACTAACCATGTCGACAATAACTCTTAAAGATTATAATGACTCATATCAATGACATAATCAATTAGTGAGCAATAATAAGATATCTCAAACCGCAACACGTTGTCAAAACAACCATGATATAATATGACAATAATGGTATCTCGCTAGCCCTTTCTGAAACCGCAAAACATAAATGCAGAGCACCTCCAAAGTTCAAGAACTAGTGCGCGTTGGTCCTAAACAAATGTTTTTAACCCCTTTCCGCGACGTCGGTTGGAACCGTCCTTCCCACATGACCCATAAACCGCTGGGGATAGGGCCCCTACAGTACTCCTACTAGTTTCTGCTCGCATTGACATCGAAGTCGGTATTCTATGGTGCTATGTTACGATGCATGGCCCATCACAAACGGTTCACTATTATAGAACGTGTATGATGCGGGGCCCATCACAAACGGTTCACCGTTAAGAAGATTAGCTAATCGTCGTACAAGTGTCGGACAGGATGACGAAACGTCGGACCATCGTAACATCGTCGTACACGACAACTATCGCACACGCTATCCTGTGGTGCAACGTTTACAATGCATACTTCATCAGAAACAGATCATGGTTGCGAATCGTGTACGATAAGGCAACTAAGAACGTTTAGTTTGCCCGCACCATTTGTGATATTGTCTGACATCACACACGGTTTGCAAACGGTAACTATGTGCATGCTTGCACGCATTTCCTCTCTGTGAACCATCTATGATTATGGTGCATATCGCAAACGTTTGTGTTTTACCAACCGTGTGTGCCATAACAACCTGGAGAGCGTGTCGGCGTTCTGGGAACGGGGGTCCCCAGACTTGCCTGCCTGCGGCCTGCGGCGTGGCTCGAAGGGGGCCCAGCATGGCCCATCTTAACCAACACAAACCCAAGACCCTCGCGAGGGGCCAAGCCTCGTGGGGCGGATGACACGGAGCTTCCTCAGGCACGGCCTCGTCAGGCTGGCTCACGAGGAGGCGGAGAGATGAAGGCGAGGTACCTCGCGAGGTGCCCGTGACGCAAGCCATGACGACTCAGGGCGCCAGGCGGGCGCCAGCCCGCGCAGCGTCCTCCTTTCCTCTTTGGTGCAAAGGGGGCAAGCGCAGTCGTGGAGTACCGAGGCATCAGGCAAAGGTTGCCTTTTCGGTGCAACAAAACCAAGACCAGGAGGACTACGAGATGGAGGTCACCGTGGAGCCCAAGACGGCGTCATCACCAGAGCTTTGTGCAGGCGAAGACTACTTTTGTCAGGATAGCTGATACTTGCTGTCCCCCTTCAAATTAGCCCGCCATTGTTGGCTCCCTTCCCGCTCGATATTTGGGAAGAGGACCAGGGCCTCTATAAATAGGACCAGCCGCCCAGAGAGCAGGGGGTTGGAAAAAGAGGAAGGGGAGGCTCGATAGAGAGGTTGGAAGCATAGAGAGAGAGAGAGAGAGAAAGGTGGCTGAACTCCTCCCAGCAGTTCATCGCCCTAGCCAAGAACAGACCCTCGCGAGGCTGTTCTTCCTTGTATTGTTCATCATCATCAGCCCCAAGAGGCAATCCACCCACCACACACTGGAGTAGGGTATTACACCACAACGGTGGCCCGAACCAGTATAAACCTTGTGTCTCTTGTGCAGTTCTTTCAGTAGTCTAGATCTTTGCGAGACAGAGAGGTAGAAGGCGTAATCTCCGCGTGCACCCCAGAGTTTGAACCTTAATGGTCTGCCGGAACCCGAAATCCAACATTTGGCGCGCCAGGTAGGGGTGCGCCGGAGTTCGTCTTCCACCGCCCCGTTCTCCTCCGACCGTCGCATCAATGTCCGACGCTCATCGGGCCCGCGCCGAGCGCCGGGCCGCCATCGCTTCCCGCATTGCCCAGACGGCGCCTGTCGGTAGACGTCCTCGTCATTCCCCATCACCTGCCATCAACGCCGCCACCGGCCCGGCGGGGGGCGAGCAGCAAGCGTTGTCTCAGCATCCATCCGTGCGGCAAGACGGCCGCACCGCTACTCCATCGCTCACACCAGCTGGTTCTTCGTCCCGTGCGCTGCGCGCACCCTTGGAGGCTCGAGCTGCGCTCATCGCAGCAAACGAGCTCCTGCGCTACTGTCCCATCGACGACGTCTACGAAGAGTGGCTCGACCGCGTCGCCGAGCTCGTTCACGCCGCAGGGGGCTCTACTGCGCTGTCCGTTCCGCTGCACCGCAATGAAGCTCCGGGGGCGTACCAGCCGCATCCTCTCCAAGAAGATGCCATGGATCCAAGTCGTGTGGCCCCTGGGCGGAACCCGCTCCGTCAGGTGCCAGCGCAGCAAGAGGGGAGCTGCCAAGAAGTCCCTCGCCCACAAGAAGCTGCCCGGGCGCTCCCTGCTCCGGCACGCCGCGACCCTGCTCCAGTTCCGGCACGCCAAGACCCCGCGCTGCTCCTAGCTGCAGCGCGTGGGGACCCTCAAGACCGAACTCTCCACCAGCCGAAGCCTTTCGTGGCCACCGCAGGCTGCCGTGCCTACACCACCGAGCTGCGTAGCGTCGCGTGGCCCGGCAAGTTCAAGCTAGACCTGCCTCCTCGTTATGACGGCACGACTGACCCTGCAGAGTTCCTCCAGCTCTATGAGCTGGGCATCGAAGCTGCCAGCGGGGACGAGAAGGTCATGGCGAACTGGTTCCACATGGCGCTCAAGGAAGGAGCTCGCACTTGGCTCCTGAATCTGGCTCCAGGCACGATCTCTTCCTGGGACCAGATGCGCACCCGCTTCATCGCCAACTTCCAAGGTACTCACAACCGGCCACCCGCCGTGAGCGACATGCGCCGCATCAAGCAACAACCCGGAGAGACCCTGCAAAAGTACATCCAGCACTTCAACAACGCGCGCCTCAAGATCCCCAAGGTGTCCGAGGAGGCCATCATCTCGGCCTTCTCCGATGGTGTGCACGACGTCAAGATGAAGGAGGAGCTGGCGATGCATGAAGACCTATGCACCTCCCTGGAGCTGTTCAACTTGGCGACCAAGTGCGCCAGGGCTGAGGAGGGATGCCTCTCCCTCCTCGAGCTGCCTGCCGCAGACCCAGAGGAGAAGAAGCCCAAGGCCAAGGACGTGAAGCGCAAGGGGGCTGCCGTGCTCGCGGCAGAACCAGACACCAAGCGGGGCAAAGATCTACCTGAGTCCTCCAGGGGCAGCTGGTACTGTGTGTACCACGACCTCCACAACCACAACACCAATGAATGCCAAGAACTCCGCGCCGTGCGAGAAGGAAGGATCGGCCGTCGTCCCGACCGCGCCAATCAGGGCTACGGCTGAGGAGGAGGAAGAAACGCAGGACGCTGGGAAGACCGCGGCCCGCGCCAAGGGTGGCGCGATCAACCTCGTGAGGATCGCTGGCGAGACCTGCCTCGCGAAGGGGACTGGAGGGATCAGCCTCGTGAGGATCGCCCACAGGGCAAAGCAGGCCTCCCTCCACTGCCGCCTCAGCCAAGGAGGAACGAGGACCGCCATCAAGACGAAGGGGCTGGGGGCTTCCAGGAGCCACGCACAATCGCCTGCATCCTGGGCGGAGCTCAAGCCCCAGCCTCCCAACGCATCTTCAAGCAGTTTGCCTGCGAAGTGAATGCAGTCCACCCCAGGCTTGAAGCAACGCACCCTCTCAGGTGGTCGGCATCCGCCATCACATTCAGCTCAGCGGATCAACTCAAGTGTGCGGCCACAGCTGGAGTCCTCCCATGCTTTGCTCCCTAGTCATTAGCAATATACTGGTCACCAGGACCCTCATCGATGGTGGGGCAGGGCTCAAAGTCCTGTGCGTGGAAACGTTCAACAATCTCCAGGTACCCTACGACCAGCTTCAGCCGACCAAGCCCTTCTCCGGAGTCAACGACAGCTCCACGGTCCCGATTGGGAAGGTCCGCCTCCCTGTCACCTTCGGGGCATGCAACAACTACCGCATCGAGCTCATCGACTTCGACGTCGCCCACATCCGCCTGCCGTACAACGCCATCCTCGGGTACCCAGCGCTGGCCAAGTTCATGGTCGTAACTCACCATGGCTACAACGTCCTCAAGATGCCAGGAAGTGGCGGAGTCATCACGGTGCCCTGTGAAGAGAAGGATGCAGTGTGTTCCCTGGAGCGAGCCTTTCAGGCCGCGTCACTGGAAGACCCGGATCGCGGAAGCAGGAGCCTTCCCGAGACCACCCCCAAGAAGAAGAAGACATCGTCCGGACCGGCCCCTTGGGAGGCAGGCCCCTCAGGGCCCGCATCTGCCCAGGGGGAACCTCCTTCCATCGCATAGGAAAGCGCGCCCGGCGCCCTCCTCAGGCAGGGCTCGGGGGCTCTCCCCTGGAGGGCCACCGACCTGGCCAGGGTCACGAGGGAGGCGCTTGGGCACCACATGGAGGCGTGTTTCGAAGCACGTTTCCCTCAAGAAGGAGCAAGGCAAGGAAGGTCAGACCCGCAGGTGTTCGTCGACAAGGCCATTCAAGAACTACATGAATCAAGAATCATGAGGGGTGCCGCCGTCTACCGGCTGTGGCTCCCCATCCAGGCGAGGATGGTGGGCTGCGCGTCTGCATCGACGTACCAGGGCTCAACCAAGTCGCTATAATGGAGCGCCTCTGGCCCTCGCGAGTGGGGCGCTGCGGGGGTCCGCCCCACAGCTACGTCCGCATGCCTTACGGCTTGTCGAGCGCGGCTGCTACGTACCAGCGCCTCATGAGGGGCATCATGGAGGTTCAAGAATACATGCGTTCCGCAGCCTTGGTGGAGATGGAGATGATTCGCGAAGAGCTGCCAGTGCCTCCGGAGCCTCCCGAGGCCCCTGGGCCTGGGGGCTCGTGAGGATCGGCTTCCGCAACCCACCGAGTCTGCTGCACCAACACCCCTTCGCCCTCGACACCTTTAGGTGACATCTTACAAGTTTCATTTCCCACTGGGAGCGCCCTCCCAGGGCTGCATCGTTCCCAGGCCGCGTGGGTCCGTCCCTGCGGTATGTATCCATTTTATTTGATGTCGTTAGCTTGCTTTGTTGGGGGCGCCCCTCGGGCTGCATCATCCCCAAGTCGCTCGGGCCAGGCCTAGTGGCATGTATCTCCCTTGCGTTTATTTCCGGCTATGCATTCGCCCATCATGCTTGATTACTTGATGCCAGTCCACGGCACCTCTTCTTCTCCATGTCGACCACTTGCACGTTAAAGGGGAGGGGGGATACCTGAGCATCGCGACTCAGGGCTCTTACTGGCTCTCCAGCCCTCACCCTCTGGCCATGTCCATGACATCGCGACCTGGCATACCAGCAATGGCTGAGACAAGCTCGAGGGCCGGGACCCGAGGACGTAGAGTGCCGGCATCTAAGAAAATTTGCAGGAACACAGCACAAGATAAGGCCCAGTGCCAGGCGCAACCCGCCTAGATGTAGGGCCCCGTGAGTCCCGCGCCGGCTCACGGGTGCCCAGATACACCCCACCTAGCCCTACCGTGCCGGCCACATGTCAGGGCGGGGCTGTACACGCCCCGGGGGCTCCTCCCGGAGGGGAGCCCCCTCCCACGTACCAATGGAAGCACCATGCTCCACGCTGGCTGACGACACTGCCGAGGAGCGGCTATGCTCGTACACTTGCGGAAGCGCTATGCTCCGCGCTGGTGATAAACAACTGAGGGTGGCCCCTGGGCCGCATCAACCTCAGGGAGCCCAGAGCTCAGTGTCTAGCCTCATCGCAACGCCTCCCCGCGGGAGCGCCGCGCGAGGGGACTGGGCACGGGGGCTGCGCCTGGGTCACGCCCAGACGTACGCCACCCAGCCAGGCCCTCGGGCCTGGTTCGTCGCGCGTCTCTCCCCGAGCGGAGCCAAGGTATGAAGGCCGTTTGAGAGTCAAGGGGGACCCCTGAGCATCGTGACTCAGGGGCCTAACTGGTCCCGTAGCCCCTCACTCCTTAGTTCCGAAAGGCTAATGCTGGGTGAGGCACGCGCGGGGCCGGGCTCTGCAGACGTAGAACGGTGGTCCTACTTGCATCTCACCTCATCACTTGCTGTTTGCGCGTCAAGGGGGATTCTTGAGCATCGCTACTCAGGAGCCTAACTGGCTCCGTAGCCCCTCACTCCTTTGGTCCCGTCCTGGTTTCCGGTCGGGGCTAATGCTGGGTGAGGTACGCGTGGAGTCGGGCTCTACAGACCTAAAATGGAAGATCCACCTACATCACACCTCCCTACTTGTTGTTCGTGCGCCAAGGGGGACTCCTGAGCATCGCGAGTCAGGAGCCTAACTGGCTCCGTAGCGCCTCACTCCTTTGGTCCCGTCCTGGTTTCCGGTCGGGGCTAATGCTGGGTGAGGTACGCGCGGGGCCGGGCTCTGCCAGCGTAGAACACAAGCAAGTAGGGAAGAAAAGCATAAAATTCAAGGAATTTAAAAGCAAATATTACAGTCCATACTGTCGTCTCAATACCAAACGCGAGTTTAAACGCCTCCCCGAGGCATGATGCATGTGCAGGAATTAAAAGCAGGACAGGAGCAGTAGCGGAGTCACTTGGCGGCGGTGGAGCAGCACGGGTGGCCCCGCCTCATGGAGCAGCAGGACCGGAAGCATCCTACTTTGGCTTGGTACTAAAGGCCCGTTACTTCCCCAACAGAGCCTCCGCGCGACCCTTCACGGCCTCGGCAGCGGCGGCAGCACCCTCGCCGCTTACTGGCTCCAACAGGCTGTCGAGGTTGGCGCTGGGGTCGTGAAGGTAGATGTGGGTGAAGACCCGCGTCAGCGCAGCAGAAGACAGGACACGCGCCTCGGCCTCGGCCGTGGGGCCAAGGCCAGGGGTGACATCCTCAAGAGCACGAACCAGGAAGGGAAGCAGCTTGGTGGGGCCGTCCTCGGCGCCGGCCAGCAGGCTCTCCAGGCCACTGGCGTAGAGCATCTTCAGCGAAGCACGAGCCTTCTTATCCATGTCTGCGAAGGACACACGATCCTCGGCAAGAACCTGGGCCTTGCTGTCCAGCTCGACCTTCGTCGCCTCCAACTCCTTCCCCAGCGCACCTAGGCGGTCGCGGTGCTTCTTGAGCTTGGCCTCCCGGCCCTCGATGGCCACCTCGCGAGCCTTCATGCCTTATTCTTGCTCCCGGCGAAGACGAACCTCCTTCGCGAGCTGGTCCCGCAGGCCTTGCAGCTCGTCCTCCAGCGCCTTGCAACGATCGCGAACTTCAACCACCTCCCCCAGGGTTGCGTCACGAGCAGCCTTCGTCTCAAGGATGGCCTGCCTCTCCTCGTCGCAGGCCGTTGAGGCCTGAACCAGCACCGCCCGGATCGAGGCGTCGGAGCGAATCCATCCTGAAGCCAGCTCCAAGCGCCCGGCCACCAGGCGAGGGTCGGCGCCAAGAAGATCCTGCCGCAGCCGGTCTAGTCCAGCAACAGCATGCTCCAGGACGGCGGGAGGAGTTGGAGAAACAACATTCGGCGGAACGGGGGAAGAAGGCGGTGACGGCAAGACCACAGCGTCATGAGGTGGAGCCCGCTGCGCCCCAACGGCGGTGGTGGCGGCAGCGGGCAAAGGCACCACAGGAGTCACTGGGCCATGGGGGCTGAGCTCGCCCCAGCCAGCTCGGCCAGGCCTCGCGAGGACGACCAGGCAGGAGAAGCCCGCGCGCCGCGGTCACCCTCCTCCACAGGCGGAGGCGCTGCCACGGATGGAGCCTCAGGAGCCCCCTTCGGCTTCTTTGCCGCGGGCGCCAGCCTATTCAAGAGATACGAACGTCAAGCCTCGGCAGTGGAACAAGAAATAAAGACAAGGGTCAAGCACTTACGGTCATCGCCGGTGAGCTCGGGCAGCCTCCGGCCAAACTTGAAGCCTGACAGCCGGCTGGAAGGGTCAACCTCGGAAGCAGAAGGCGCGTCTGCAGACTGCCTCGGGGCAGGGGCAGACCCGCGGGAGATCAGCCCGGTCCTGTCCTTCTTCGGGATCAGGGGCAAGCTCCCGCCGACCTGCTCGTCTCCATCCTCGTCATCATCGCTCGAAGAAAGGCGGAGATTGCGGGGCCTGCGCCGGGGGAGGGGAGCCCTCGACTCTCCGTCGGTCGCCTCGGAGTCAGGCCCCTTTTCCCGCTCCTCTTCGTCCTCCTCCTTGCTAGAGTCGCCGGAGGGCATGTCCACCAGTCCCTCGGAAGCCGCCACGGGCACGAGCCCGTCCCCGTTAAAAACGGGCATGGACTCCATCACCTACTCCCAGTCATCGCGAAGGAACAAGGGCTTGGGAGCGCCCTCCAACCTTGCCACCTCGCCCCCGACCAGAGATTGGAGGACCGCGGCCAAATCTTCGCCGCCCAAGGCCGCGAGGCTCGTATGAGGCCTCCACATCGGAGGTGAGTACTGCCGGAGTGGAGCCAGCTGGTGCTCCAGGAACTCCCTCAGCAGCAACGCACCGCTCAACTTCGCCGCCGCCGTGCTGACTGGCCTCAGGTCCGCGTCCATCTTCTCCAACACCAGTTTCGCGCGGGGGTCCGTGAGCTCTGCTCGGCACCAGTCGCTGGAGCTCGCGGGCTGCT